>NC_037669.1:141440452-141714572 GCF_003255815.1 Theropithecus gelada
TTTTTTTTTTTGAGACGGAGTCTCGCTCTGTCGCCCAGGCTGGAGTGCAGTGGCACAATCTCGGCTCACTGCAAGCTCTGCTCCGCCTCCCGGGTTCACGCCATTCTCCTGCCTCAGCTTCCCAAGTAGCTGGGACTACAGGCGCACGCCACCACGCCCGGCTAATTTTTTTGTAATTTTAGTAGAGACGGGGTTTCACCATGTTAGCCAGGATGGTCTCGAACTCCTGACCTCGTGATCCACCCACCTCGGCCTCCCAAAGTGCTGGGATTACAGACGTGAGCCACCGCGCCCGGCCAAAAATAAATATATTTTCTAAAATTAAAAAAAGTAAGAGCACAGTTGTCTTACATTTTTACAACTTAAAGTCTGGCTTAATCAAAGACAGATTTTCATAACTGCTTCCACATTCACTTTGTTTTGCAAAATACTGTTTTGATTTAAATATATGAAGCAAATCCAGCCTCACACAAATATATAGTTGGAAAAGGGAGGAATGTTTTAAAACTTTCAGGTAATTATGGATATTATGGTTTGATAACATACCAAAACTCAACAAGTGATAGTTTCTTAAAGGTTAATTGCAATATTGATATGAAACCATGTCAGTGGTTACATTTAATCCTCTAATCTATCTTGCAGTTTGAACAGCTCTTTGTAACATCATGCATTGAATATCTGGAAAGTTTTAGTTCACTGACTCAAGCAGATCTTCCAAATGTTACCATATTTCATTATACAGTATTCAAAAACTGCATTCATTAATATCACCACGAATATCATCAGGAACATCTTTAAGGATTGGAAAGCTATCAAGCCTATGGTGGTGGATACAAGTTTTGTAAAATTCTAACTTTTGCTTGTAAGCACAAATTTTATCATTAGCAACAGATACTGTCAGTTGTTTACCTTGGAGTGACAGTAACTTTGTTAAAAGAAAATATCAGCCAAATGCCCAAGTTTGAATAATCATGATTTGTTGGTCAATCATTCTTTCAAGTAAAATGGTGTTCTGGAGGGAAAATCTAGTTCAGTTCACAAGTCAAACAACAGCACTAGTGCGTTCTTCCTCTGAACAATCACTATGTTTCATAGTGCAGAAGAAAGGCATTCAGCAGTGAAATAAAATTAACAGTGTTCATCAAGGATATTGCTCAATAAAACTCCGGTTTTTTGCTTCTTTCCTGAGTGTATGGCAGTAAAGAAAACATTTGTTTTCTTTGTTTGTTGTCTCTGCCTTGGTTCACACCAAGGCACAAGCAGTTTTATCCATCTTTGTTTTTGTACCATCAATGCAAGTGTCAACACAATGAAAAAGGCAAATTTAACGTCTTAGCATTATTATAAAAATTCTTTTGACCTTGCTGAAAAGAGGCGAAAGGGTCTTGAGGATCCCCCCAGTAGTCTCAGTACTTTTAAGAACACTTTAAGAACATCTGGACAAGACGCAGTGGCTCAGGCCTGTAATCCCAGCACTTTGGGAGGCTGAGGCAGGCAGATCATGAGGTCAGGAGTTTGAGACCAGCCTGGCCAACATAATGAAACCCCATCTCTACTAAAAATACAATAATTAGCCAGGTGTGGTGGCATGCACCTGTAGTCCCAGCTACTCAGGAGGCCGAGACAGGAGAATCGCTTGAACCTGGGAGGAAGAGGTGGCAGTGAGCCGAGACCACGCCATTGCACTCCAGCCTGGGTGACAGAGTGATACTCTGTCTCAAAAAAAAAAAAAAAAAAGAATCTTTGTAAGATTCACTTCGACTTCCTGCCTATCAACTGGCTTCCAAAGAGCGAGAGGAAGCTAAACCATGCATGCCCCACTCTCTTTCTCAATCTCAACAATCAGAATTCCTTTTCCTTCCCCTCTACAAAAGTGAGTTAGGGTCCCTATCAGGTCTGAAAATCCTCTCAGTTTATTACCATTTACAATACCTTGCTAATAGTTTTGCTAAATCACGAAGTTTACCTCTTTAGGTAACAATCTGCTTAAAGCAGTCACCCTGGGCCAGGAAGGGATGCCTGACCCAATCTTAGCATCCGCAATTGGATGCTCTTCTCTGGGAATTTGACACAGGTATAAGTCAATCCTGTCCCCCCAAACAGTAGATACTTGCCTTAGAGTTGCTTAACCAATAGGTCTAGGGAAGTAGTCCCTCCTGGAGCAGAGAAGGTCTGCCCTGGGGCAGATGCTTTCTTGGCGCTGTGTCTCCATCTTCTGGAATCAGTATCAGAATTCAGTTTTGAGTAACCAACCCCATGGTAGGTAGTCACGGTGAAACTGTTGAGCAAAGCACACTTCCTCCCATGTGTGAACAAGAGACCCACGCTGAAAAATCAGACAATCTTTCCTCCAATCTGAACCTTGAGCCAAGTGACTTTGAGGCTAAAAATGAATGATCATTCACTCTAAAAGCAGCCTCAGAGAGGCTCTCTGGTAGCTCTTGCCACCTGATTCCTAGTTCTGTCATAGTCCGCAGTTCATTCACTTTTATTACTGTTATTTGAGATACCCCATATCCACCCAATAAAACCCTTTTGCTAACATCAGCCAAAATCTGTTTCTGTTGCTTGCACCAAATGACTCTAATTGATATAGCCCCAAAGACAAGTTGAATGTTCTATCCTAGAAAGCATAAACTGCTTACAATTCCCCAAATGACACTTTTCCAGGCGTGAAAATGTTAAGATCCACCAGGCACCCATTATATTTCTTTGACACTCAGGATCTAGGATTTGTGCATGTTTTCACTGCTGCTGCATTCATTTCCATACTACCTACCATCAGGCCACATGGTAGTCTTTCCACAGCCATTTCCTGGGGAAGTCATGTTATTTCTGAGCCCTGAGATATAACTTTTTAATTATTATTTGATAGACCGGGTACAGTGGCTCTGTAATTCCAACTGTCTGCAATTCCAACAGTTTGGGAGGCTGAAGCAGGAGGATTGCTCGAGCCCAGGAGTTCAAAACCAGCCTGGGGAACATAATGAGACCTTGTCTCAAAAGAAAAGAAAAGAAAAGAAAAGAAAGGAAAAGAAAAAAAAGAGAGAAGAGAAGAGAAGAGAAGAGAGGCTGGGCATGGTAGCTCACGCCTATAATGCCAGAACTTTGGGAGGCCAAGGCAGGTGGATCACCTGAGGTCAGGAGTTTGAGACTAGCCTGGCAAACATGGCAAAACCCCATTTCTACTAAAAATACAAAAATTAGCCAGGTGTGGTGATGCGCACCTGTAGACCCAGCTACTTGGGAGGCTGAGGCGGAAGAATCACTTGAACCCAGGAGGCAGAGGTTGCAGTGAGCTGAGATTACACCACTGCACTCCAGCCTGGGCAACAGAGTGAGACTCTGTCTCAAAAAAAAAAAAGAGAGGGAGGCGGAGCAAGATGGCCGAATAGGAGCAGCTCCAGTCTTCAACTCCCAGCGCCAGCGACACAGAAGACCGGTGATTTCGGCATTTTCAACTGAGGTACTGGGTTCATCTCACTGGGGAGTGCCGGACGATCGGTACTGGTCAGCGGCTGCAGCCCGACCAGCGAGAGCTGAAGCAGGGCGAGGCATTGCCTCACCTGAGAAGCGCAAGGGGGAAGGGAATCCCTTTTCCTAGCCAGGGGAACTGAGACACACAACACCTGGAGAATCGGGTAACTCCCACCCCAATACTGCGCTTTGAGCAAACAGGCACACCAGGAGATCATATCCCACACCTGGCCGGGAGGGTCCCACACCCACGGAGCCTCCCTCATTGCTATTACAGCAGTCTGTGATCTACCGGCAAGGCAGCAGCGAGGCTGGGGGAGGGGCGCCCGCCATTGCTGAGGCTTAAGTAGGTAAACAAAGCTGCTGGGAAGCTCGAACTGGGTGGAGCTCACAGCAGCTCAAGGAAACCTGCCTGTCTCTGTAGACTCCACCTCTGGGGGCAGGGCACAGAAAACAATAACAAAGCAGCAGACACCTCTGCAGACGCAAACGACTCTGTCTGACAGCTTTGAAGAGAGCAGTGGATCTCCCAACACGGAGGTTGAGATCTGAGAAGGGACAGACTCCCTGCTCAAGCGGGTCCCTGACCCCTGAGTAGCCTAACTGGGAGACATCCCCCACTAGGGGCAGTCTGACACCCCACACCTCACAGGGTGGAGTACACCCCTGAGAGGAAGCTTCCAAAGCAAGAATCAGACAGGTACACTTGCTGTTCAGAAATATTCTATCTTCTGCAGCCTCTGCTGCTGTTACCCAGGCAAACAGGGTCTGGAGTGGACCTCAAGCAATCTCCAACAGACCTACAGCTGAGGGTCCTGACTGTTACAAGGAAAACTATCAAACAGGAAGGACACCTACACCAAAACCCCATCAGTACATCACCATCATCAAAGACCAGAGGCAGATAAAACCACAAAGATGGGGAAAAAGCAGGGCAGAAAAGCTGGAAATTCAAAAAACAAGAGCGCATCTCCCCCGGCAAAGGAGTGCAGCTCATCGCCAGCAACGGATCAAAGCTGGACGGAGAATGACTTTGACGAGATGAGAGAAGAAGGCTTCAGTCCATCAAATTTCTCAGAGCTAAAGGAGGAATTACGTACCCAGCGCAAAGAAACTAAAAATCTTGAAAAAAAAGTGGAAGAATTGACAGCTAGACTAATTAATGCAGAGAAGGTCATAAACGAAATGAAAGAGATGAAAACCATGACACGAGAAATACGTGACAAATGCACAAGCTTCAGTAACCGACTCGATCAACTGGAAGAAAGAGTATCAGCGATTGAGGATCAAATGAATGAGATGAAGCGAGAAGAGAAACCAAAAGAAAAAAGAAGAAAAAGAAATGAACAAAGCCTGCAAGAAGTATGGGATTATGTAAAAAGACCAAATCTACGTCTGATTGGGGTGCCTGAAAGTGAGGGGGAAAATGGAACCAAGTTGGAAAACACTCTTCAGGATATCATCCAGGAGAACTTCCCCAACCTAGTAGGGCAGGCCAACATTCAAATCCAGGAAATACAGAGAACGCCACAAAGATACTCCTCGAGAAGAGCAACTCCAAGACACATAATTGCCAGATTCACCAAAGTTGAAATGAAGGAAAAAATCTTAAGGGCAGCCAGAGAGAAAGGTCGGGTTACCCACAAAGGGAAGCCCATCAGACTCACAGCAGATCTCTCGGCAGAAACTCTCCAAGCCAGAAGAGAGTGGGGGCCAATATTCAACATTCTTAAAGAAAAGAATTTTAAACCCAGAATTTCATATCCAGCCAAACTAAGTTTCATAAGTGAAGGAGAAATAAAATCCTTTACAGATAAGCAAATGCTTAGAGATTTTGTCACCACTAGGCCTGCCTTACAAGAGACCCTGAGGGAAGCACTCAACATGGAAAGGAACAACCGGTACCAGCCATCTCAAAAACATGCCAAAATGTAAAGACCATCGAGGCTAGGAAGAAACTGCATCAACTAATGAGCAAAATAACCAGTTAATATCATAATGGCAGGATCAAGTTCACACATAACAATCTTAACCTTAAATGTAAATGGACTAAATGCTCCAATTAAGAGACACAGACTGGCAAACTGGATAAAGAGTCAAGACCCATCAGTCTGCTGTATTCAGGAGACCCATCTCACACGCAGAGACATACATAGGCTCAAAATAAAGGGATGGAGGAAGATTTACCAAGCAAATGGAGAACAAAAAAAAGCGGGGGTTGCAATACTAGTCTCTGATAAAACAGACTTTAAACCATCAAAGATCAAAAGAGACAAAGAAGGCCATTACATAATGGTAAAGGGATCAATTCAACAGGAAGAGCTAACTATCATAAATATATATGCACCCAATACAGGAGCACCCAGATTCATAAAGCAAGTCCTTAGAGACTTACAAAGAGACTTAGACTCCCATACAATAATAATGGGAGACTTCAACACTCCATTGTCAACATTAGACAGATCAACGAGACAGAAAGTTAACAAGGATATCCAGGAATTGAACTCATCTCTGCAGCAAGCAGACCTAATAGACATCTATAGAACTCTCCACCCCAAATCAACAGAATATACATTCTTCTCAGCACCACATCGTACTTATTCCAAAATTGACCACGTAATTGGAAGTAAAGCACTCCTCAGCAAATGTACAAGAACAGAAATTATAACAAACTGTCTCTCAGACCACAGTGCAATCAAACTAGAACTCAGGACTAAGAAACTCAATCAAAACCGCTCAACTACATGGAAACTGAACAACCTGCTCCTGAATGACTACTGGGTACATAACGAAATGAAGGCAGAAATAAAGATGTTCTTTGAAACCAATGAGAACAAAGATACAACATACCAGAATCTCTGGGACACATTTAAAGCAGTGTGTAGAGGGAAATTTATAGCACTAAATGCCCACAAGAGAAAGCAGGAAAGATCTAAAATTGACACTCTAACATCGCAATTAAAAGAACTAGAGAAGCAAGAGCAAACACATTCGAAAGCTAGCAGAAGGCTAGAAATAACTAAGATCAGAGCAGAACTGAAGGAGATAGAGACACAAAAAACCCTCCAAAAAATCAATGAATCCAGGAGTTGGTTTTTTGAAAAGATCAACAAAATTGACAGACCACTAGCAAGACTAATAAAGAAGAAAAGAGAGAAGAATCAAATCGACGCAATTAAAAATGAAAAAGGGGATATCACCACCGACCCCACAGAAATACAAACTACCATCAGAGAATACTATAAACACCTCTACGCAAATAAACTGGAAAATCTAGAAGAAATGGATAATTTCCTGGACACTTACACTCTTCCAAGACTAAACCAGGAAGAAGTTGAATCCCTGAATAGACCAATAGCAGGCTCTGAAATTGAGGCAACAATTAATAGCCTACCAACCAAAAAAAGTCCAGGACCAGATGGATTCACAGCTGAATTCTACCAGAGGTACAAGGAGGAGTTGGTACCATCCCTTCTGAAACTATTCCAATCAATAGAAAAAGAGGGAATCCTCCCTAACTCATTTTATGAGGCCAACATCATCCTGATACCAAAGCCTGGCAGAGATACAACAAAAAAAGAGAATTTTAGACCAATATCCCTGATGAACATCGATGCAAAAATCCTCAATAAAATACTGGCAAACCGGATTCAGCAACACATCAAAAAGCTTATCCACCATGATCAAGTGGGCTTCATCCCTGGGATGCAAGGCTGGTTCAACATTCGCAAATCAATAAACATAATCCAGCATATAAACAGAACCAAAGACAAGAACCACATGATTATTTCAATAGATGCAGAAAAGGCTTTTGACAAAATTCAACAGCCCTTCATGCTAAAAAACGCTCAATAAATTCGGTATTGATGGAACGTACCTCAAAATAATAAGAGCTATTTATGACAAACCCACAGCCAATATCATACTGAATGGGCAAAAACTGGAAAAATTCCCTTTGAAAACTGGCACAAGACAGGGATGCCCTCTCTCACCACTCCTATTCAACATAGTGTTGGAAGTTCTGGCTAGGGCAATCAGGCAAGAGAAAGAAATCAAGGGTATTCAGTTAGGAAAAGAAGAAGTCAAATTGTCCCTCTTTGCAGATGACATGATTGTATATTTAGAAAACCCCATTGTCTCAGCCCAAAATCTCCTTAAGCTGATAAGCAACTTCAGCAAAGTCTCAGGATACAAAATTAATGTGCAAAAATCACAAGCATTCTTATACACTAGTAACAGACAAACAGAGAGCCAAATCATGAATGAACTTCCATTCACAATTGCTTCAAAGAGAATCAAATACCTAGGAATCCAACTTACAAGGGATGTAAAGGACCTCTTCAAGGAGAACTACAAACCACTGCTCAGTGAAATAAAAGAGGACACAAACAAATGGAAGAACATACCATGCTCATGGATAGGAAGAATCAATATCGTGAAAATGGCCATACTGCCCAAGGTAATTTATAGATTCAATGCCATCCCCATCAAGCTACCAATGAGTTTCTTCACAGAATTGGAAAAAACTGCTTTAAAGTTCATATGGAACCAAAAAAGAGCCCGCATCTCCAAGACAATCCTAAGTCAAAAGAACAAAGCTGGAGGCATCACGCTACCTGACTTCAAACTATACTACAAGGCTACAGTAACCAAAACAGCATGGTACTGGTACCAAAACAGAGATATAGACCAATGGAACAGAACAGAGTCCTCAGAAATAATACCACACATCTACAGCCATCTGATCTTTGACAAACCTGAGAGAAACAAGAAATGGGGAAAGGATTCCCTATTTAATAAATGGTGCTGGGAAAATTGGCTAGCCATAAGTAGAAAGCTGAAACTGGATCCTTTCCTTACTCCTTATACGAAAATTAATTCAAGATGGATTAGAGACTTAAATGTTAGACCTAATACCATAAAAATCCTAGAGGAAAATCTAGGTAGTACCATTCAGGACATAGGCATGGGCAAAGACTTCATGTCTAAAACACCAAAAGCAACGGCAGCAAAAGCCAAAATTGACAAATGGGATCTAATTAAACTAAAGAGCTTCTGCACAGCAAAAGAAACTACCATCAGAGTGAACAGGCAACCTACAGAATGGGAGAAAATTTTTGCAATCTACTCATCTGACAAAGGGCTAATATCCAGAACCTACAAAGAACTCCAACAAATTTACAAGAAAAAAACAAACAACCCCATCAAAAAGTGGGCAAAGGATATGAATAGACATTTCTCAAAAGAAGACATTCATACAGCCAACAAACACATGAAAAAATGCTCATCATCACTGGCCATCAGAGAAATGCAAATCAAAACCACAATGAGATACCATCTCACACCAGTTAGAATGGCAATCATTAAAAAGTCAGGAAACAACAGGTGCTGGAGAGGATGTGGAGAAATAGGAACACTTTTACACTGTTGGTGGGATTGTAAACTAGTTCAACCATTATGGAAAACAGTATGGCGATTCCTCAAGGATCTAGAACTAGATGTACCATATGACCCAGCCATCCCATTACTGGGTATATACCCAAAGGATTATAAATTATGCTGCTATAAAGACACATGCACACGTATGTTTATTGCAGCACTATTCACAATAGCAAAGACTTGGAATCAACCCAAATGTCCATCAGTGACAGATTGGATTAAGAAAATGTGGCATATATACACCATGGAATACTATGCAGCCATAAAAAAGGATGAGTTTGTGTCCTTTGTAGGGACATGGATGCAGCTGGAATCCATCATTCTTAGCAAACTATCACAAGAACAGAAAACCAAACACCGCATGTTCTCACTCATAGGTGGGAACTGAACAATGAGATCACTTGGACTCGGGAAGGGGAACATCACACACCGGGGCCTATCATGGGGAGGGGGGCGGGGGGAGGGATTGCATTGGGAGTTATACCTGATGTAAATGACGAGTTGATGGGTGCAGCACACCAACAAGGCACAAGTATACATATGTAACAAACCTGCACGTTATGCACATGTACCCTACAACTTACAGTATAATAATAATAAATAAATTTAAAAAACAAAAACAAACAAACAAAAAAAAATAGCCTGAAAGAAACCCAAAAAAAAAAAAAAAAAAAAAAAAAGAAATAACTGGACAAAATTCCAAAAAAGCACTCCGTTATATATCAGAGGCATGAAAGTCAGACATAAGTGTTTCAAATTTCAAGCCAATTGCTCCAAACCTTGAAAAACGTCAATGTGTGAAAGCAGGTCATTTGCACTGAACCGCTGCCAACATATCAAAGGAAAACATATTTCTTGCTGAAATGTAAATGATTGGACCCTGAACTCTTTCATTATATGTTTGGCATTAAAGGGGCTTTGAGGTTACTGTTTGACCTATGCTAAAAATAAAAACCATGGACACTGAAAAAAAAAAAAGAGAGATAAGAAAAGAATTATTATTATTATTATTATTATTATTTGATAGAGGAAACATGGTTTACTGGATTTTCATATCATGCTTTTAGCACAGAGTATGCTGGGAAAATGAGAATTTATGTGTTGATACCATGGAAGACTGAGGCCATATAAATCCACTAGGTTATTTAAGTATCATGGAAAGCACCAGCCACAGAAGCCTGAGATATGACACTCCCATTGAACTTACTATTATCCTGATTGTGCCAGCCAGTCTTTGTGTATGTAATGTCTCTGATGACTCTCCACAGTCAGGATTATCGAGCTTCTTATCACCGAACAGAGGTTGGAAATATACTATATGGAGTTCAAGGTCAGGGGCCTATGTGCTGGGGTCATAAGCTCAGATAGGTAAAGGATCAGGCAGAGAGCAAAACTGAAAATAGCAGATTGGTGGAATCAGTGACCAACTGAAGAGCGCATGCCTTATTTTAAGGGAGGAGGCCAATAGTCCACTCCTCAAACAATTGGAAGCTGGGAATAAAAAGGAATTGTGGGCCGGATTTGACCTGTGGGCACCCAGTTTATAACCATTGGTCCAAAAGGTACCTGGAAAGAACAAACACAAATATTGCATTTACTCAACTAAACTCCAGGTGTATTTGCATGCCTTGTCAAACACTTTCCCTCATTCAATGCTCACAGTAGCCCCAACAAATGGGTTTAAATATACTAATTCTTCACTTACAAGAAAAATAAGGTTCAGACATCTTAAATACCTACCTGATATGGTTTGGTTGTGTCTCCAACCAAATCTCATCTTGACTCCTAGTTCCATAATCCCCACATGTCATGGGAGAGAGCCAGTGGGAGGTAATTGAATCATGGGGCAGTTACCTCCATGCTCTTCTCATGACAGTGAGTGAGTTCTCATGACAGTGAGTGAGTTCTCATGACAATGAGTGAGTTCTCATGAGATCTGATGGTTTTATAAGGGTCTTTCCCCCGCTTCACTCTGCACTTCTCCTTGCTGCTGCCATGTGAAGAAGGATGTGTTTGCTTCCCCTTCCGCCATGATTGTAAGTTTTCTGAGGTCCCCCCAACCCTGTGGAACTGTAAGTCAACTAAACCTCTTTTCTTTATAAATTTCCCAGTCTCAAATATGTCTTTATTAGCTGTGTGAGAACAGACTAATATACTACCCCACATTACACAGCCAACAAGTGATTTTACAGGACTTTATTCCCAGGTGTCTAAAGCCCTTGTTTTTTCCATCATAAACCAATGACCTAAATGTCTACATTGTACAAGTTGATTTTTTCACCCTAGAAAACTGTTTAAAAAGTTTAAATTCATTACAAATGTTCAATTGTCAAGAATTATCACATAAAAAATCTGGATTTCCAGCTTTGGGGGAAAATAAAATATGGAGTTCTCTGGCAACTCTGTAAATGCTAGAATATCTGGCAGTCTTGGATGTGCAGTTCCCATTGGCAAATCCACAGAAGCTGAGTGGTGGCTTTTCCCCTTCAATGGGGCCAGGCTTGCCCTATCACATCCTACTGACACATCAGCCAGCTTCATTCCTGACTTTACTTCCTCAGTCTTTGTGGACATTTCAGTTTGTCCCATCCCTGCCTCTGTCCAGCATGTGTTTTCATCCTAGACAAGGGGAAGCTATTGCATTATCTTCTAGCATCCCTGGGCAGAATGTCTGGGAACTGCTATGAAGCATATACTGTCAAACGAAGTACAGAAAATTTGCCGATGGGGTTCGTTTGAATTGTGTGCCTGCAGCAATGTTTAGGATTTGAATGCCACATTAATCAAGGTATTTGAAATCAGTATGTTTTTCCCTTTGCTTTCTGAACATAAAGGAATGTGTGTCTTTATTCAGGCTTTAGTCTTACAAATAGCCATTTTACTACAAGCCTGACTGAAGGAGGCACAGAACTAAACTGGTAGCACACATTACTTTTCTGAACTTGAAGCCAAGTCAGAAATCTGCTATGGTAGCATTTGTCGACCTTGAGCCAGCAAAACCAATATCCTGTCCCTTCACCAATAACAGATTTTAAAAGCTAACAAAGTCACTTCAAATAATGTATAATATCCCAAGGTTGAGTCTTAAAGTGCCAAGTATTATTTTGATCTACACAAAATGTGTGTTTTTGGCTTATAAGCAAAAAAGTAAGAGAAAAAAATATATATATATATACACACACACACACACAGAGACACACATATATACACACACACATACAAATGTTGTCAAATGAAATAATTCACTGATGACTGGTTTTTCCTCATTTTCCAAAGTCTTTCTTGACTAATCCAATCTCACCCTTATGCCACTTCTTCTCAGCAGTCATGTATTCAGTCTGCATTGTGTTATTTTATACATGTGGATGTATTAGCTCTTGGAATTGAATTGTGGAACATAGTGCTAAAGGGAACTTAAAGAATCATTTAATCCAGGCCTTTCATTTTATGGATGAAGAAACTGAAACCCAGAAAACTTAAGTGATTGCCCAAGGTCACAAAGACAGCTGAGAAAGGGCACACTTGACCCTATTCCATGGTCTTTACACTCCAACGTGCATCTGTTTATTATGCATCCTCCCAAATACACTCTGAAAATGGAGTGGCCTGGTTATGATGTCTGTAATTTACTTTTAAATACTTTAGCTCAGACAGTGTGACATAAATATGTGTGTTTGTTAGTCTTAATCTATACTCTAGGGACAGTTGGTTGCCTTAATCAAGAATTCATTGCTAGCATTTAATCAAAATGCCACACACCAGAGAGGACTATCACAAGGCTCAGCTACCTTCAATCAACACCAGAGGCTCTGCTTATTATAATAAATGCTATTAATAGACTTTTATTGGTGAAACTAGTGATTTATTAATCAGCATAATGGATACTACAAATGGATTGCCATTGGTGAAACTGGTACAGTTCAAGATAAAATGCTTTTAGAGTTACTCCCCATCTTATCACAACAAAGATGAGTCCTTCACCTTTGCCTGTAAGGATGGCACCCATGGCTAGAATAACAAGTGATTCCACATCCCTATTTCAGAGGATTTTGGTTGGCCAGTACAACTATAGGGTTAGTGGAATCTTGCCTCTAGTTGGGGTATCTGTTTCAGATGAATCCTTTGTATGTGGTATAGTTAGAGCCCTTAAAGAAAAGAGGTCTGGGACTTCCCAAGATTATAGAACAGGTTTTATGAACTGTTCCTGAGCCTGCTTATGAATACATGCTTATTTAATAAATGTCTATATGTGTGTAGAATTTGGTTGACAATTCACTTTTAATATAAACTACTTATGGTGAGATTGTCCAGAAGTGTTCACTGTCACTTACCTCTAAGATCGGTGGCTACTGACATCTACCAGAAAGATTCTAATAATTGTGAATTACTAGTGTGAGTTTAACTTTGTCCCTGAAAAATTTGCATGCTGAGGTCATAACTCCCAGCATCTCAGAATGTGATCTTATTTGCAAACAAAATCTTTGCAGAGATAATAAAGTTAAAATGAGGTTGTTTTTAGAGACAGTGACACAGGAAGAACACCACGTGAACATGAAGGCAGAAGCAGGGTGATGTGTTTACAAGCCAGGGAACACAAAGATTGCCGGCAACCCATCAGGAGCAAGAGGAGAGGCAGGGAACAGATTCTCTCTCACAGCCCTCAGAAGGAACCAGCCCTTGCCAACACATGACCTGGACTTCCAGCATCCAGAACTGTGAGACAACTGTGGCACTGCTGTTTTTCATTTTTATTTTTGTTTTTCTTTGAGACGGAGTCTCGCTCTGTAGCCCAGGCTGGAGTGCAGTGGCGCAATCTCGGCTCACTGCAACCTCCGCCTCCCGGGTCCCTGTTCAAGCAATTCTCCTGCCTCAGCCTCCTGAGTAGCTGGGATTACAGACACATGCCACCATGCCGAGTTAATTTTTGTATTTTTTAGTAGAGATTGGGTTTCACCATGTTGGCCAAGCTGGTCTTGAACTCCTGACCTTGTGATCCGCCCACCTCAGCCTTCCGAAGTGCTGGGATTACAGGCGTGAGCCACTGCACCCGGCCTGGCACTGCTGTTTTAAGTCACCCACTTTGTGGTACTTTTTTACAGTATCCTGGCAAACTAATATAATAACCAAATGAGCTGAGGTCTGTTTGTAAAATAGCTTCAATAATTGTTTGAACTGATATATCCAGTATCACAACAGTCACAAATAGGTACTGTGTAATTCCCAAAACATTTAATTGCACAAAGTTGTACCTGTGCTTAAAAATCTATCCAACATACTTTAGAATGGAAGGATGAGGCCAGCACTACCTGACCCCACTGTCAATGCCCCAAACACATCTTCAGTCAAATTTTGTGTTAATTGCCTCACTGCAACAAGAGGAAATGTATGCCAAAGGGAGCCATGTGGTCTCAACAGGGTGTTAGAAAGGATTTATAAGGTCTGGGCTTGTGGAGATGATTTGGGGGAAATAAGCTTTACTCTTAATTGGATGCTGCCAGGAAGCAGGGATGAGTCTATTATTGGATATTTTAGTAATTCTCATCTAAAAGGCAAAAGGAACAAAGTAAAGTTAAAGCTGTAAATGGTAAAGAAGCAACAGCCAAGAAAGAGAAGCGTTTTGTGGTTCGGACAATGTACTTCTTTTTATATGCGCTCAGATATGATTATGGTATTGTCTTGTTTTATCTTGCTCCATTAGAGTCACAGATTGGTCCTGCATTATGCTGGTATTCTGTGAAGTTGGTGATGTTCAACAGGAGAACACCAAGGTTTTAGCTGTGGGTTCCAGGCCAGCTTTTCTCTTTCTCACCACAGAGCAATCTTAACATCCCTACCAGTAAGGCAACTGCATATTACGCACCCCCAGATGGGTTGCCAGCAGAAGTATGCCACATCACCATGGAAGTACCCTTGTTAAAAAAAGAAAAAAATTGAATCTGAATCTAACAAAACCTTCAGCACCGTCCAACAGAAAATATAAGCTACATATGTTATTTAAAATTTTCCAGTAAGCACATTTAAAAAATAAAAAGGGCCGGGTGTGGTGGCTCATGCCTGTAATCCCAGCACTTTGGGAGGCCGAGGCGGGAGGATCACGAGGTCAGGAGTTCAAGACCAGCCTGGCCAACATGGTGAAATCCCATCTCTACTAAAGATACAAAAAATTAGCCAGGCGTGGTGGCATGCACCTGTAATCTCAGCTACTCAGGAGGCCGAGGCAGGAGAATCACTTGAACCCGGGAGGCAGAGGTTGCAGTGAGCTGAGATCACGACATTGCACTCTAGCCTAGGTAACAGGGCGAGACTCTGTCTCAAAAAAAAAAAAAGTAAAAACGAAGAGGTGAAATTAATTTTTAAATATATTTTAGGTAATACATCCAAAATATTCTAATATATAATCAATATAAAAATATTATTACAACATTCTATTCTTTTCATAATAAGTCTGAACTCTGGTTGTGCATTTTATACTTACAGCACGTTTCAATTCATACATTTAAAATGTTCAGTAGCCACATGTGACTAGTGGCTACCACATAAACAGTATAGATCTATGCCTAACTGCCAGTTTAGTGAAAATATGAGAGATAGAGGAACGCCTATGTCCATCAAAGGATACAATTAGCTTAATCTAAAATTTGTGAAGTTCTACATGAAGGACTTAGTTTCTTCAACAAATAAATAAGGGAGAATAAAAGGAAGAAGAAACTTTTATAGATTAAAAGATTCTTAAGGATCATATTAACCAAACGCAATCTGTGGACCCTGTTTGAATCTTGATTTGAAAACACAAACTGCAAAAAGGTATTTTTATAGTCAGTTGGAGAAACTGAACACCAGAGACTGTCTTTTCGATGATTTAAAAAAGTTATTGTTGTATTGTTGGATGTGATAATGTTGTTGTAGTTATATTAAAGCAAAAAGTCCTTGTCTGTTAAAGATATATGCTGAAATATTTATATGTAAAAAAATCGTATCTGAAATTTGCTTTAAAATATTTCAGCAAAAAAAAAGTAGGAAGGAGAAAGGTAAAACAAAAATGTGAGAATGTTGATAATTGATAGGTGATGGGTACCTGGGAGTATATGATACTATTTTCCTTACTGTTGTGTTTGTTTGAATATTTCCATAATAAAAAGCTTAAAAATAAGCACAATAAGAGGAAAAACAATCCATCTTTATGTTTATTCTCTTAATTGTGGTAAAGTTTCACTGGTGTATACATATCTCAAAATCTATCAAACCGTATACTTTATGTGTGGCTTGTTGTATGTCAATTGAACCTGCATACAGCTGTTTAATAAAACAATCTATTATAGGACCACACATACTTGGGAAGCCAGTATGGATAAGAAGTTTTCACATGTATTATTTCAATTAATGAGGAAGATAATTTGCTACAACTTATGTAAGTGACAGACCCTAATTCTTTCCGGCCTGAGAAAGCAAAATGGAGGATTATTATCAGGTCTGGTATTATGAGCTAATATGTTAGCCTGTAACTATTTCATAGATGCTGCCAGAGGACACAAAACTTCTGAATCAGATACAAAGAACTGTGTTACTCATGGTACAACAATGATGGTGTAACATGAGGAGCATTAACATATTTACATTGATTCCCTTGAACCCACTGATGGCAGCATTGGACTGTCCGGAGTGGCCCCTGGGAAGACACCGCCTGTGGCAGGGGAGGCACAGCCGAGGTTGTGTGCTCTGTGGGGCCAGCAGGAGCTGGGAACAGGTGGGAGCCTCATCCCCTACTGGGTTGGCAGGGCAGGAGCCCAACATTCCTGTGCACAGCTGCCGCCGCCGAGCCACAGCTGTGGACCCATGCATCCCTGCGCTCTCGGGGACCCAGGAAGCCCCCCTGCCCCTGCTGGCTTGGAAGGGCCTGCTTCTTCTCCCTGGCCTCTCCCCACTCCTGGTCCCTGCTCCAATTGTGGAGCAAAGTTGAAGCTGAGCCCAGGCGCTGTTGTGACCCACCTGGGTGTGCATGCGCTGGAAGCAGGGCTGACAAGACAGCATCCCCCTCCCCCTCCCATCACCTTGGCCCCCTGTGAAACTTTGGACACCCACAAGCTCAGGGAGGGAGGCTGGGGGGTGCTGAGGGCGGTTCCGCGTGGGCCTGCAGATGCTCCTTGGCACAAACATCCTGGGCGCCATGGATGGCATGTTGATGGCAGGAGGCAGAAAGGTTCCTCGGCAGGAAAGGGACAGATTCGTGGTGAAACCCCATCTTCAAGCCAGGGACAGTCTGAAGCTTGGGGGCTGGGCTGCCACTTCCACGTGGAGTCCGAGGCACAGAGTGAGAACTTGTGGTTTTTCCGGGCTGCCCATGGCAGCCCACGGACCAATCAGCCTGCACTTCCTCCCATTTGAGCCCATAAAAAGCCAGACTCACACAGACATCAGGACTACCAGCTGCGGAAAGGAGCTACCCACTGCGGGTCTCCTGAGAGCTGTTCTGTTGCTCAGTGAAGGTCCTCTCCACCTTGCTCACCCTGCAGTTATCTGGTATCTCATTCTCGCTGGACATGGCACAAGAATTCAGGACCTGCCAAATGGCAGGACTGAAAGTGTCACAACACAAAGAGGGCTGAAACACGACTCCCTGCTCGCCACACTGTGGGCGATGAGAAGGAGAAAAGAGCAGTAGCCCTTCGGGGAATCCAGATTTAGGGCGTCCCTGAGCCAGGCCTTTGACACCTTCTTTGGGGACTCTGTGGTTCCTGGCATCTCCAAGCTACTGGGCACCACCAAGTTCCCCTCAACCAGACACAGGTGCCCACAGGTACATCTGGTCCAGCGGCAGCCTCGCACGGAGCTGGCACCTGTGCTGGTGCCTGGAAGTGCCCGCTCCACCACAGTAGCCGCCATGCCTAGCTGTGTGTAGTGGCCTGAACCCACACTCACCCACACACCCCTCACTTCTCCATGTCTGGCTTGCCCTTGGCAGGTACGGGATCTGGGCTGGTAGCACAAGCTGAGCACAGCCTGCCAGGCCGAGTGGGCAGAATGAGCCCAGAGGGCGTGAGCAATACTCAGGCAGAAGGCACTGCCGTGCACAGAGGTTTCCAGCTGGCAAAGTGACAGCCCAAGGATCCCGAGACACCGTGTCCTTCCAGGGTGACATAGTATGACTCCGATGGATGCTTTGCACACGGTTACATTTATATTGCAACCAAAGAACACTGAATTTAGGAAATCCATCACTTTTCCAGCAAGCAATTATCTCCTATTGGCCTGGGTCATTTCCCTTTCCCTGATCTGTGGCCAAGGGTAGACTGCTCTAGTTAGCCGGGGTCACAGCAGCTTTGTACAGTTGGACAGGTCGTGTAATATGCACAGCAACACATGTAAAGAGGCACCATTCACACCACATATGTCATAGATCTGTATATGAAATAAAACAATTTCCAACAGATGAAGGTAAAGGGTCCCGAGGAAGGTGTTGCATGGGTGGCCCCGGCCAGTGTCATGTGTCCATTTTCTGGCTGTGAGGTGAAGTCAATCCTACCCAAACCACACAATGTAATTCTCCAAAGTAACACCAAGGAATGTTTATCAAGAGTGGGAATGGGTCCAGGCACAGTGGCTCACACCTGTAATCCCAGCACTTTAGGAGGCCAAGGTGGGTGGATCACTTGAGGCCAGGAGTAAAGACCAGCCTGGCCAACACGGTGAAGCCCCATCTCTACCAAAAATTAAAAAATTAGCCGGGTGTGGTGGCACGCACCTGTAGTCCCAGCTACTTGGGTGGCTGAGGCACAAGAATCACTTGAACCTGGAAGGCAGAGGTTACAGTGAGCCAAGATCATGCCACGGCACTCCAGCCTAGGTGAAAGAGCAAGACTCTGTTTTCAAAAAAAAAAAAAAAAAGAGTGGGAATGGATGTGGATGCTGGACAGACAAAACCACAGATGCCCATTACCCACTAGTATGATTATTGCCATTTTCCAGATGAAGATACTGAGATTCTGCAGTTAAGAAAATTGCCCAGTCCCATAAACTACAGGAAGGGGCAGACTCAAACCCAAGTCTGTAAATTAGCCAGGTGGGAAGGTGCGTGGCTATAGTCTCAGCTACTTGGGAGGCTGAAGCAGGAGGATTGCTTGAGCTCAGGATATCAAGGCAACAGTGAGCCCTGATTGGGCCACTGCACTCCAGCCTGAAAAACAGAACAAGATCCTGTCTCAAAAATAATAATTACCAAGTCTGGGTGACTCCTGAACACACCCGTTTTCCATTTTAGCCATCCGAATTCCCTGTTACTAATGAGCCAACTCTAAACTTATGTCTTTGTTGTTCAAATCCTTTTGATGAATGTTCCCACTTTTCCACCTAATCTCATCTCTCAGCACTCAAAATGGAAGCCACCTTGAGGACTGTCTGCTGCCCTCACGCATTCCTTTTAGGAACCTATGATCCTTCTATTTTTATTTGAAATAAGCATTCTTTCTAAAACTCAAAGGCGTATGATCCCTTAAAGTCAAGACCAATATGTCCATCATAAACTCCAAATTCTTTCCACAAAATTAAAGATTTTGCATTCGTTTGAAACCTCAACTTACCATTTAATTTCCCCAATGGGGCTTAAGTGCTGAGAAGCCAGAGGTCATGTCTTTCCTTAAAACACATAATAGGCTGGGTGCCATGGCTCATGCCTGTAATCCCAGCATTTTGGGAGGCTGAAGCAGGAGGATCACTTGAGCCCAGGAGTTCAACACTAATGTGGGCAACATAGCCAGACCTTGTCTCTACAAAAAATAAAAAATTCTAGTATAGTGGCGAGTGCCTATGGTACCAGCTACTCAAGAGACAGAGGCCAGAGAATCACTTAAGTCCAGGAGTTCGAGTTACAGTGAGCTATGTATCATGCCACTGCACTCTAGCCTGGGCAACTGAGTGAACCTGGTCTCAAAAAACAAACCAACACACATAATAGACAACTTTTGGAGTATCTAGCCAGCCCTAAACTGCTCTTGTCAGAATTCCTGCCACCCACTCACAAGGGTAGGTGAGTGGCAGCTATGTTTCCACCCAGTGAGCCTGTCTGTGTGGACTTAGTTTAATGGACTGGGAATGGTCACATGACCTAAGCTGTCCAATCAGATTCTCTCTCCTGAAATTTGACTTAAATCTGAGATCTCACAGTGCCTCATCCCTCAGGAGAGGCAGCTGGAACACAGGATGATAAACTCAAAATCTGCAGGCTGGCTACCTTTGACCTTGTGCTCTGGAAAGCAGTAACAGCCAGTTTGCAGAAAGGGGAAGGGTTAAATAGACTCTATGAGAAATAATTGGAGAGCACAAGTTGCCTGTTTACTGGAGGTTTGCAGCTCCTGATTCTAGGGGTCTCAGGCCTGTGGACACTGCCCACCCTTGTTTTCCATGAGACCCCCTGAAGTGGTCTGAAATAAGTTTCAACTTATTCGAAGGAATTTACAATGGACCTAGCCCAAGACTGGGCATACAGTAAATATTTTCACACTTGATGAATGCACCAATAAGGTAAATGGTTTGCATCTTATTACTCAATGCTATAGCATTCATTACACGGTAGATCAGCTATTCATTTGCCAGAATTATTTATGTTTGTGCTGTGGAGGCAGTGAAACAGGGACTGGAGGAGAGAGAGGCTGACGAGGTGGTGGAAGGCAGAGTCCCTAGGTGACTTGTGTAGGCCCTTGGTGAATGCAGGGGCAGCAGGGATGGCGTGGTGGGCCAGGTGTGCAGGACGTGCAGAATTTGGCTGAGCTGGAGGGAGGGAGACATAAGGACACCTCCTGGAGTTGAAACCAGACAAATGGGGCAGTAACGGGGCCACTCACCAAGTCGGAGAAGACAGAAGGGGAAGGAGCAGTTTTCCTACTTTTTCTTGGAATTTCTGTAGCACAGACAGCTGGATGAACCAATTTTAAAAATCACCTGCTTTCCATTATGGAGTCAGATTCTCCCTTTTATTACCATCTCTTTTCTTGGATTCAATGACAGCCTGTTATTGGATTTTTAATCTGACAAAATTGATGTCAAAGGAAAGGAATGTATTATTTGAGGCCTCAAGGTTATGTCAATTTTGCTGGTTCTCAGTGATCCACACTCTGTGTTGGGTTAGGCTGGCATCGTTGAGGCTCTTTGAGGGAATTTCAAATCAGACTTAGGGAAGTGGGGATGGCGAATAAGGAGATTATTCCGGATTCTCTCCCCTCTGCCTTTCTTCACTTCTCACTAACGGACAGAGATCTAAGAGCAAACAGTCCTGGGAGAAATGCTGTATATGGAACTCTGCCTCAACAGCGGGTTCAGAAAGGAGGCTAGCAGGGATCCAAGGATGGTTCCTAGAGGAAAGAGGACAGAAGACTCCCCAAGGTAGGCAAGTTTCAGGAGCTGTGTACCCTCGGGTATACGCTCCCCTCTCTCTGGACTGCAGTCTTTACCCTCTTCTTTGGTTGTCACATTCCTACTCTTGCTTTTTCTTAATGTCTGCCTCACACTTGCCCAGGAAGTGCTAAACTTCCCCCTCCTCTCCTTTCCCATCTCTATTGTGGCATGTATCACACTGTATTAGATTTTCCAAATGATGTCTGGCAGGACAGTCAAATGGTTAAGAGCACAGTCACTGGAGTTAAAACAGCCTGGATCCAAATCATGGTTCTGTCACTCACCAGCATATGACCTAGGACAAGGGATGAAACCTCCTCTTGAAGGTTCGTTCATCTATAAAAGTGGATTAATAGACTATATGCCTTAGAGGGTTCTAATAAGGATTAAATGCAACATGCTTAAAAGAGTGTCTGGGGGCCGGGCATGGTGGCTTACGCCTATAATCCCAGCAGTTTGGGAGGCTGAGACGGGCGGATCACCTGAGGTTAGGAGTTTGAGACCAGCCTGATCAACATGGAGAAACCCCGTCTCTACTAAAGATAAAAAATTAGCTGGGCATGGTGGCGCATGCCTGTAATCCCAGCTACTCAGGAGGCTGAGGCAGGAGAATCGCTTGAACTCGAGAAGTGGAGGTTGTGGTGAGCCGAGATCATGCCATTGCACTCCAGCCTGGGCAACAAGAGTGAAACTCCATCTCAAAAAAAAAAAAAGAGTGTCTGATATCCAGTGAGCACTGTGTAAGGGTTTTATAATTAATGTTATTCCCCTACTGGGCTACTATCTCTCCAAAAAGTCAAGCCTGGGCTTCATATTATCCATGGCCTCCAAATGAATAAATCTTTGCACTTAGCCAGCTGACCAGTGGCCACAACCTGGCTCATAGCCTTCATCTCTACTTGACCCAGGAACCCCCCTTGGAGCACTAGATCCTCCAACCTATTTCCTTCTTTCTGGAGTCTCCAAGTTATATTCACACACTGCCTTCGGGTTACTCTTCTTAAAACATTAATTTCAGCAAGTCATCTCTCAGACCCAAAGACCTGACTGAAGCTCCTAGTTCCTTTCCCAGCAGTACAATGCCCACCTTTTCTGGCTGGCTAGTCTTTATCACCCATTTTGGCACCAACCCTGCAGCTAAATAAATCCTTCACTAAAATAAGCCCCAGAAAGGCAAGGACAACATGCTTTTAAAAAAATAACACAAGAAACACATGAATAAATTCTCATTGTACAAACAAAAAAGAACAAGAGAAGAAAAAAAATATAAACTCCAGAAATATAGGAAGTATGTATGCTTCCCATACTCCATATCCATTCACATTCCCCTCCTTGGAGGCAGCTGCTGCCATCAGTTCACTGTCTTCTTCCAGACCTTTCTATGCCCTTGTAAGCATATTTTGCCTTGCACGGTATTTTTTATAGAAATGGAATCATTTTGGGTTTTTTGGCTTCATTGTTTTTTGTTTTGTTTTTGTTTTTGTTTTGAGATGGAATTTCGCTCTGTCATCCAGGCTGGAGTGCTGTGGCACAATCTAGGCTCACTGCAACTTCTGCATCCTGGCTTCAAGCGATTCTCCTTGCCTCAGCCACCCCAGTAACTGGGACTACAGATGCCCGCCACCAGGCCCAGCTAATTTTTGTATTTTTAGTAGAGACAGGGTTTCACCATGTTGACCAGGTTGGTCTCAAACTCCTGACCTCAAGTGATCTGCCCACTTTGGCCTTCTGAAGTGCTGGGATTTCAGGCAGGAGCCACCATGCCTGGCCACAGTGTGCTTTTTTCATGTAACAATTTGTCTTGAAGACCTTTTCTAAATTGCAGAGGGTTTTATAGGATGGCTTTCAATAGTTCTTCTTCTTATTGATGGACACTGAGGTTGTTTCCAAACTAAATGATGATTTCATTTTAGCATACCTTCTATCACATCAAATTATCATCTGAAAAATACGGATTTACATAAAAATAAGAAGTAAGAACATCAATTCTGGTTTTGTTGGTGTTCAATTTTTTTGTTTCTATAGCTGTAGATAATAAAAATAATATTCCTATATTTGTTTCCATATATTTAAATAGCATTATAATTAAAAATCACTTTACATATAAGCCTTGTGACCTGGGACAGGTGTATTAGTTATATATTGCTGAGTAACAAATGATCCCAAAACTTCATGGCTTTAAACAACAAACACTGAAGCCAGGTTCAGTGGCTCACACCTGTAGTCCCAGCAACCTGGGAGGCTGAGGCAGGAGAATTGCTTCAGCCTGGGAGTTCCAGGCTGTAATGCACTATGATTGTGTCTGAGAATGGCCACTGCACTCCAGCCTGGGCAACATAGCAAGACCCTGTCTCTAAAAATAAAGATTAAAAATAAAAACAGTACATATTCATTATCTCACAGTTTCTGTGTGTCAGTTCAGCTGAGTCCTCTAGTTCAAGGTGTGACAGGCACAATCACTTATGAGCCAGGGTTGCAATCATCACAAGGCTTGGCTGAGAGAATCCACTTCCAAACTCACTCACTGTTGGCAAGCCCGGGGTTCTCACTGGCTGTTGGCCACAGACATCAGTTCCTTGCCATGTGGACCTTTTTGCAGAGCTACTCTCAACATAGTGCTGGCTTCATCCACAGAGAGGGCTCAGAGAATGTTATAGACTGAATACTTGTGTCCCCTCAAAATTCACGTATTGAAACTGTAATCCCTAATGTGATGGTATTAGCAGGCAGGGTCTTTGGGAGGTAATCAGGATTAGAGGAGGTTCTAAGCGGGGAGCCCTCATGAAGAGGATTGGTATCCTTAGAAGAATCCTGAGGGAGCTTCCTTCCTATCTCTACTATGTGAGGACACAGTGAGAAGGCTGCCATCTATGAACTAGGAAGCAAGCCATCGCTAGACACCTGTGGCACCTTGACCTTGGTCTCCCCATCCTCCACCACTGTGAGAAATAAATGTTTGTTATTTAAGCCACCTAGTTTATGATATTTTATTATAATAGCTCAAGTTAAGACAGCGAACGAAAGGAACGCAGGGACAGTAAAACAGAATTCATAGTCTTTTTTAACCTAATCTCGGAAGTGACATTCTATCACTTTGACCATATTCTGTTCACTTAAAGCAGGATCAGCCCTCATTCACAGGAAAGGTGTTACATAGCAGGCAACACCAGGAGGAGGGATCCTGGGAGCCTTCTTAATGACGACTTCCTACAACTCTCTTGGCCTCTCTGTACCTCAGTTGTGTCATCTATAAAGATCTACCCTATAAAAGACATTGTGAGAATTAAAAGAATTAAAATATGTAAAGTACTTAGAACACTCCCTGGAACAGGGTGAGCACTAATTAGCTAAGTGTGGATACAAAAATAATGCAAATACATAGAACTACTCTTAGTACACAGTACTAAGTCCGTGATGGTTGTTCAAAAAATGCTTGAATTAGGAGTACTTGAGTATAGGAGTTTGAGGCCAGCCTTGGCAACATAGTGAGACCCCTTCTCTACAAAAATTAAAAAACTAGCAGGGCATGATGGCACGTGCCTGTCATCCCAGCTACTCAGGAGGATCCTTTGAGCCTGGGAGGTCGAGGCTGCAGTCAGCCATGATCCAGCCACTGCATTAAGCCTAGACGACAGAGTGAGACTCTGTCTCAAAAAAAAAAAAAAAAAAGACTTGAATCAAGAGATCTACAATTATTCAAAAGAAGTTTGAGTATTTGGAAATTACCCCAGAAACAGATGAAGTTGAAAGTTCCTACTTTAATTACCAGGGGGCCTTACAACACCTCCAGATTCCCCACAAGCCTCCCCTGATGAGGAATTTCCATGCAGCAAGCTCCAATGCATACCTGAGTCATCTCCAAAAAGCCAACCACAATTTGCTCTGTAAATGCACACCATTTGCCTGATGGCAGAAGTTGCCTGATTTGCAAAACCACACAATTTGTAAGTTACAGAAAAAAGGGCAAGAGCTTGTCTGCCTAGCTGGAGCACTTCTCATTGAGCTCAGCAGTTTAGTGAGATTACCTGTGAGGTGTTTTTTTTTAAGACTCACCCTGCTATTTTAAGGAAAGAAAAGGCTACTCAGTACACCCCCGGTCTTTCAAGCTTAGCACAGAGCAGATGGGTTAAGGAGAGGTGTCCTGCTTGACATATGCAATCTGGGACTCAGTAGGTGGGCGAATGAGGCCAACCTCTCATACAGCAGATGTGGTAAATGAGTCATTAATCAGGAGATAACAAAAGGCTGGACCCTGCTCCCCCAGACCACAAAGTCACTCACTAAACAGGCCCAGAAGCAGCAGCGACGCTCCCAAGGGTAAATAAACCTCGCAACAACTCAATTCAGCATACATTTTGAGTACACGCTAAACGCGACCTCTGAGCTCACTGCCCTCTGGAAGAGGAGGCTCTAGCTCACAGTGCCTGCTGTGCAAAGGTCACCTTTCTTTGTTTCAAAAGTCACCAAGAAAGGAGGAAGAAGAAAGGCGACTGGGAAGACCAGCCTGGTCACTTACGTGGCTCACATAGCAGACCTATCCACTCTCCCCCTGCCTACCTTCAGCAACTGCCCAGAGTTTTTGGTTTCAGTTTTGTTTTTTAATTACCCTGGTTGACTTAATCAGGTGTGCAATGATGTGAAGAAGGAAGAAAAGAAGAAATTTCTCTATACCAGGGGAGGCATCTGCCAGGGTAAGAGTGGATGGGTTTGTTGTATTTTTAGAAAAATAAACCAAATTCTCTCTGCAGAGAATTGCTTTTCCTGTTCTTTGTTTCAACACCTCCCAAACCAAATTGCTTTCTGAATGACCAGGTCCTGTCTAGCTGGAATACTTAAAGCTCATGTCAACTGGGCAAGCGTGAGGACTCCAGTCTCCTAATGAGAGCTAGTAAGAAGCCGTGGGAATGGGGATCATCACACCAAGAGGCTGGAAGTGGAAGGAAAGAAAATGCATTCCAGTAATAAATTCCAAATGCTTTGATTTTAAAACTAAGAATGAAAAATATTACATTTTCTCCAATAACAGTAAGACTGTAGGTGATTTTTGTGTCATCACTTATGTTTTGTGTCATAAAAAGGTGAAAATGAAATAAATAGAATATGATTTAATTTTTCTCTCTAGACCAGCTAAGGAAAGAGTTTATGTAAAGTTTGCCCACAAAATTCAGTGCTTTATTATAGGCTGAACAACTGTCTTCTGACTCTGTTGAGTGTGCTAATCTTAACTCTTTAACCAGACTATAAGTAGGAGTCAGGCATAATTTAGAGGCATACAGACTAGTAGTTAAGAAGAAGGGCTCCGAGCATGTTCCCACATTCTCAGCTATGTGATCTTGAGCAAAGTAACCTATGTCTCGGTTTATTCAACTGTAAAATGGAGATAAAAGTAGTATTCATCATATAGAGTTATGATAAATACTTAAAACTGTTCGTGCCCAACATACGGTGGGCACTCAATAAACATTAATTATTATATTATTATGCTCCCCACCTATCCAAAAACTCAGGTTCAGCCATGTTACTAAAGAGCTTTCAAAAACCTATAAAACCTAGTGTTGTTACTTGTGTGTTCTTAAAAAAACAAACAAAACCCTACAGTGGTTTACCCCATCATTGAGGTAAATGTCTTATTAAGCCAGTTGAGGCTCCGCTTGTGCTAACCCCACACCCCTACGCTCCCGTTATATCCCCTCCAAGTCCCAATGCAATCCCAGAATTCATTCTTTCACTCTGTGCTTTTTAGCTCCTGCTATAATGCCTTCCCACCCCTGTGGTATCTGAAATCCTTCCTCTCCCATGAGTGTTTGATTATTGGGCCTTGCTCTCTTACTAGAATGTAAACTGTATGAGAACCATTCTCAGAGCTCCAATAGTAGCTGATACGTGATAAATGCTCAGGAAACATTTACTGAAAGATTGAATATCCACAACTATTAAGTTTTTTCAAGATTTATACCAAATTCCATCAATTCCATGCATGCAGTCATTCTATAGAAGCCCTTTGTAAGATTAAACTTTATTTCTTCTGGGCTCTAACGCCGTATTTCTTGGACAAATTGTATTCATTCATATTAAACATCCACTAATATTTTTAAAAAGATAACAGCTAATGTTTAAACAGTGCTTATGATGAGCGAGGTTGTTTTAAAAGCTTGAAACATATTAAACTCATTTACTCCTCACTGCCCCATCTATAAGATAGGTATTGTTTTTATTCCACTTTTACAGTTGGAGGGAACCATTTTTCACTCAGTCCTAATAGTTGGTCCTTACCTCTGTGTCTCCTACAAATATCCGATTTCCACCTAGGGTAACCCTTTCCCCAATTCTGGAATCTTTGGCTCAAGCAAAGCTTGCAGAAAAACAATTTAACTCGGAGCACACAGTTACATTTGGACATGCGGTTCACTCCTGGCTACGGTGCCCTCTCTAGCGCTTCTGCTGGGCGCGCAGGGTGGCCTACAGCTCGCAACAAAGACTCGGACTTCGGCCGGCTCTCTACCAAGCGGACGCAGCGCCCTACACTGGAGGCTCACCTACTGTCTTCAGAGACCTCACGACCCAACCCACGTTTCTGGCATTCCTAGATGATCTCGAACTCTTAGCCAACGCTGTCCATGAGCTCCCTCCTCGGCCTGCTATACAAGCCAGGGGCGCTTAATTCAACGAAGCTTCCTCCTGGTCCGCTGGGAAAGGAATAAAGGGGGCTTACCTCCTCCCCACCGCCCCCCCTCTTTACTCAACCCCACCGTTAACTGTACAAAACTAGGTCCTGTGCCCGCTGCAGACGCAACTCGGCCCCTCGCCCTGCTCCCACCCAATGCTTCCCTTCCTGACTCCGAACACAGAACTCGGTTGGCCGCGTCGCCCTCCTCGCCCTCCTCGCCTGCACGCTGGTGACTCAACCCTGAGAAGACAAACCTCTCGGTTTTTTCCGACCAGTGCAGGGGCGCCGGCGCCCCGCCCCTGCCCGCCAGCGTACGGTCCCACCCACCGTCCACGCCCCCGCCCCGCCTGAAGTTGCCCTTCTCGTTTGAGCTGAGGGACGCGTCGGCCAGGCACCCCGGGGTGTGGCCAGAGGACTTCGGCGACGCCTTCCCCGAGAGTGGCCTCCCTCGCCAACCCGGAAAAGACAACCCCGCGGGGCTGCGGCGAGCCAGGCATGCTCACTGGCGCAGGCCCGGCCCGCAGCCCGAGCAGGAAGCGCCGGCGCTAGGCGGCCCCCTGCGCTGCCAGCTGGAGCCGGGCGGAGCCAGCGCCCCGGCGCAGGGTGGCTCTGCCAGTCCCCGCGCGCCTGGGCGGCCGCACACGTGTCCAGGCGTCACGTCCGCGCGCGCCCCCGGGGCTTGCGTCAGCGGCCGCTCCAGAAGCGGGTGGGCCGGGGCTCTTTGCGCACCGCTGGGTTCAGGGCCCGGACGCCGCTGGGAGGAGGGCATCGCGCGGGGTCCGACGCGGAGGCGTGCTCGGAACGCCGGGGGCTGCGGAGTGCATCAGCGCGGTCCAGCCCTCCGCCTGCCGGGGGCCGAGCGTCTGTGCCGCCCAGACCTGGGCTGGGCGCCGTGGCGTTGCCTCGGAGCTCGCTGCCCGCGGGGCGCGCACCGCCTTGACCCGGGCGGCCCCGCGGCAGGCAGGCGCCCGCAGTTCCATGGTTGGTTCGGAGCGCGATGAGCCGCCCGTCCTCCACCGGCCCCAGCGCTAATAAACCCTGCAGCAAGCAGCCGCCGCCGCAGCCCCAGCACACTCCGTCCCCGGCTGCGCCCCCGGCCGCCGCCACCATCTCGGCTGCGGGCCCCGGCTCGTCCGCGGTGCCCGCCGCGGCGGCGGTGATCTCGGGCCCCGGCGGCGGCGGCGGGGCCGGCCCGGTGTCCCCGCAGCACCACGAGCTGACCTCGCTCTTCGAGTGTCCGGTCTGCTTTGACTATGTCCTGCCTCCTATCCTGCAGTGCCAGGCCGGGCACCTGGTGTGTAACCAATGCCGCCAGAAGTTGAGCTGCTGCCCGACGTGCAGGGGCGCCCTGACGCCCAGCATCAGGAACCTGGCTATGGAGAAGGTGGCCTCGGCAGTCCTGTTTCCCTGTAAGGTAAGCCCAGGGACAGCCCGCGTACCTCCGCCGGTGACCTCAGGGACTCCGGTATCCTCCAGCCCACTCGCAGGCCCGGAGAGGCGGGCGGCATCTCTTATTAAAAAAAAAAAAAGAAAGAAAAAATGTTTACACTTCGTCTACCCTCCCTCAAACCCACTTTGGGAGTAGTTCTGGGTTGACATTTACCGAGTAATGGTTAATTGACAGTTAACAGATTAATTGGCATTCGCTGGTCGTCAGAACATCGTAGCTCACCCGGCCCAATGCCCGCGTCCTCTACAGACATGTATTCGGGTACGCTCGATAGGGCTGGGCCGCAACAGTGAAACTTGGACCGAGAAACTGACTATGTGGGGACTGAGGAGGGAGGAAACGGAGGAGCTAAACGCACCCTTGTCCAGCGCTCGGCTTGGCTGAATTGATACTGGAGTCCTGCACCCCGCGCCTACAGTCTGCGCACCCCTGACACGTGGGAGCTCTCGGGAGTGTAGCTAAAAAAAGGGCGCCTACAGCCTGTTTTCCTCTAGCTAGAAGAAAACCCTGCAAGCCACGCCTTTTTCTCTCCTAGCCTTCCAAGGACTGGGAAGGACTGAGGAGTTGTGGCTGCGTTTTTGTACTAAGTGGGGTGAAAACAGTTAATCAAGAAATTAACAGGGGCACTCAAGAGCTGTTGTTACAGTTGTTTAAAGCTCATCAGTTCATTTTTTATTTAATGTAAAAAGTTTTCAATGCCCTTGCGAAAAATGCAAGCCAAGACAATAAGTAAAATGAAAGACCAAGACCTCTCCCCTCCTTTCCCACCATTGTTAGGTTTAGTGTGTATCTTTTTAAACTATATATACATACACCCTCGCAGCTAAATATAGAATCATAGATGTCAGTGTATGTCAGGGAGGTTTTTTAATACCCACACATAGATGTAAGTTTTTCTCCAAAAATGGCATCTGCAACTTGCTGTTTTTAAATTCATATTATCATACATATTTCTCTATGCCTGAAACCTAGTCGACTTCACTGTATTTTAAATGACTGTATAGTATTGCATTGTGTGGTCATATTGTAACATTTGTTTACCTTCAGGAGCAGTTTCACAGACATACTTGTCTACATTACTTCATTATGACCTAGAACTATACTGTAAAGTTCCTTTTCTGAAATTAGAAGTGGAAATATTGTCATTAATACTTTCCAGTTTTTTTGTAAAAGTAACTTGCTCTGCCTCTTGGGCCCTTTAGGCTGTCTTGTATTTCTCCTTGGTGCTGCTTATTTTATAGGACAAGAGCTCATTTTTAAATTAAAAATAATCCACCAGAGAATTCAGGCGTGGGACTCAGGTCAGTAAAATGAGTGCTTTAATTTGGTCTGCTGCCCTGCTGCAAATGAGGTTTAAAATAGCATATTTAAATAAGGGTTTGAATCAGTGTTTGGACTAGGGTGTTTCAGGCAACCTTAATAAATTGCTTTTAACCCCTCCTCATATAATGCTTACTAATTCACTCAGCCCAGTTTCTCAAAATTTAGATGAAGTATTTGCATAGTTGTCTTAGGGTTGTGAAAAAGGAGACAAAGGTTTGGTGGTAGTTAACAGAGTGGCTATTTGATGTTTGAGATATATTGCAGGGGTGGGGGATGCCCCACAGGATTTCTGGGGAGCCATTTTCTCGCCCCTTTACTTTCCCTTAAACCCGCAGTGGCTAACAAAAGAAATGGCTTTTAGGTGAGTTTTAGTTCACAAATGAGCATTTGATATTAGTCAGTAATCCATAATTTGTTTTTAAAATGTAACCTTAGAATTGTATTGTTCCCAAGAGAAAGGGAAGGAAACAGTTATGCTATATGGAGCATGAAGTTTCACTTTCAGGATCTAGAACTCTGGTTCCTATGAAAGCATATGTTCTTTCCTAACGTGAAACAGGCTAGTGAAATCAACCTTGAAGAGTAGTTCTGGGAATCGGGGGTTCTCAGCCTTTCTGTACATGTCAGTGATTTTCTGAGTCTCTATTCCATAAGAATGCAGTTGGGCAAAGCCATTACTTTGCAAGCTGAGATTTAAAAGGGCCAACTATTCCCCTAAAGACCAGGAACCAAGCTTAGAATGTGATCTTGGGGATGCTTTTGTGTGTGCATGTGTGTGAGTTACATAAAGCCGGAGTGTGCATGCCTCACCTTTGGTTGATCAATAATCCAAACTATTGGCAGGGCAGCTCAGCCAGTTAGTCTGGATGAACCAAACTTGAATGTATACATAGGCCCAGCGACCAACCAAGATGTGCTGTAGAGGATGAGAAACAACAGGGAGTAGTCGTAAGGCCTGTATCAAACTTAAAACAAGGTAGGTCTGTTTACCTAGCCCTTCGGCCTACAGTTGGAGGCTCCTAGAAATTATGGGATTGCCTTTTCACTGTGCCCACCTGCTCTCAGAATCTCTCGTGGGCTGGCTCATGTGAAAAAAACCAACGTTGAATAAAGTAACAGAGTCCACATCTCAAGAGGTGCCTGGCATTGCCACTGTTTGCCTGAAAGACTACCTCCCAGGGCCTTGATTGCCTCATCTATATAAATGAGAGATGAGTCCGCTCGACTTCTGAGGACCTGTAGCTTCTAGCATTCCATGAAAAGAAGGGAAGCTATCTGGAATGTTATTGGATGCCCTCTATCTGCCAGCTACTTCACAGGGGTCAGCTTTTACTAGTTTGCCTTTTTTTTTTTTTTTTCCCAGATGAGGAAACTCATGCCTACAGAGTGGTTAAATGTGAAGTGACTTGTCAAATCACACAGCTAGTAAGAGGACCAGTCCAAGCACCTGCATCTCAAAGGCACAGATGTTTTGTCCTACACCTTACTGCTTAGGGATTTCGAATCTGAGTATATACTCAAGATTCTGAATCATAACTCAAGGTTGACACCAGTAACAAAACCATCTGGTTGGATGAGCTCACCAGATGGGCCTCTTATGGGACCATCCCAAAATGACAACATACATACTCACTATGAAATTCATTGGCAGGAATTTTGTAGGCCATGTAGGGTAGGAAGATGGGGGGTAGGGGAAACCTACAAACCTAGTATTTTGTGGGATATCATCACAGCTCTGGACTGCTTCAGTTGGCCAAAAAATGGATGTATTGCCAAATAACTATCCTACTTAGGTGTAGGGTAATTAATTAAAGGCTAGAGTGTTGCCAGCACCTTTGATATGGGGAGCCAGGTGCATTATTAGCTCAGATCTTTGGGTGTGGTGGCTCATGCCTGTAATCCCAGCACTTTGGGAGGCAGAGGCGAGCAGATCACCTGAGGTCAGGAGTTCGAGACCAGCCTGGACAACATAGTGAAACCCTGTCTCTACTAAAAATACAAAAATTAGGGCCAGGCTCAGTGGCTTACACCTGTAATCCCAGCACTTTGGGAGGCTGAGGCGGGCAGATCACCTGAGGTCAGGAGTTTGAGACCAGCCTGACCAACATGAAGAAACCCGGTTTCTACTAAAAGTACAAAAAAGTTAGCTGGGCATGGTGGCGCATGCCTGTAATGTCAGTTACTCAGGAGGCTGAGGCAGGAGAATCGCTTGAACCCGGGAGGCAGAGGTTGCAGTAAGCCGAGATCACGCCATTGCACTCCAGCCTGGGCAAAAGAGTGAAACTCGGTCTCATTTAAAAAAATAAAATAAAAATTAGCTGAGCGTGGTGACAGGCACCTGTAATCCCGGCTACTTGAGAGGCTGAGGCAGGAGAATTGCTTGAACCCGGGAGGTGGAGGTTGCAGTGAGCTGAGATTGTGCCACTGCATTCCAGCCTGGGTGACAGAGCAAGACTCCATCTCAAAAAAAAAAAAAAAAAAAAAAAATGGAATGTCTAATTGTGTATGGCTTTCTTCCACTTGGGGTCTTTTTTAAAACATTCTATGGCTTTTTCCATGCCTGAGAACTTTTGACATCCTGTGCCCAGACTTAAATTCACCCCTTCAGTGTGTGGGTTAGGGGGAGAAGTGAAGGTTGACACATTCATGTGAACAACATAGTCTCCTTTACCATCCAACTGTGCATTTTGCTATCAGACAAGTATTTCTGTCCACAACTGTGAGCAATGCTAATCCACTCCAGCCTTCTTACACTGTGATAATACCCTTTCTTTGTCCTCTCTGAAAGTTTTTAGTAGCATGTCTCCAAATAATTATTGAATTTGAAAGCCTCAGCCAGACAAGTCTTCTCTGTGGTTGAATTGTGACAATATCTGTGTTCCTTAAAAAAATAAAAAATAACATAAAACCAAGTAAGGTTAGATAAAACAGTTGAAAGTTTAAAAGCCCTTGGCCTCATCTAGTTCAGTGGAGACAAACTTTCTAAATGGGAGCAGGGCCACCTAATGCAGAGGAGAGAAGCATTTGACGCATGCATGGCCTCGGGTCAGGGAGACCTGGAGGAGCAGTGGAGATGGTGGAGAGCCAGAGAACAGGTGCCACCTCCCAAGAGGCAGCCTTTACTCAGCTCTGGCTGATTGGTGAGCGTGGGGATATGGGTGCAGGCATATCAGACCTTTAGATTTTTTCAAGAAAAGCCAGAAATCTGGATTTTTTTTTTTTTTTTTTTCCTTTCAGAGATGTCATCTCACTATGTTGCCCAGGCTGGTCTTGAACTCCTGAGCTCAAGCGATCCTCCCATCTCAGCCTCCCAAAGTGCTGGGATTACAAGTGTGAGCCACTGTGCCCAGCCTGGATTTTTTTTTTTTTTATGTTAAATATCTCGATTTTTTTTCTAGCATTGGCTGACTTCACATGTATAGCCACTGCTTGCAGACCAAGCCAATCATATCTCCAGGCCAAATTCCAGCTGCCAGCATGCAGCCTCTGATCTGATTCTCTTCTAGAAGCATTCCTTGAGCCTGGAAGTTCTCATTTAACTCTTGCCGTACATGAACTTTTGAACTCTGTTAGGCCCTAACTGTTGGTGATTTTGTAGCTTGTTTTCTTTTCATTTTTATTTTGCCAAGAGAATATTATTTGCTGGCCACCGGGAAACCTCAGATGATGGCCTTGTGACTAGATGTTTGACTATATACAGGTCAGTTTCTTTTTTGCACCTGAGGGTCTTTAAGAGAAGGGATTGGACTAAATGATTACCCCAAGGTTCTTTCTTACCCTAAAATTTTAAAATATAGTAAGCGGTCCCAGTGAAAAGAACGTGAGCCAGGAAACAGAAGACGTGGGTTCTCGTCCTGGCTTTGTGTGACTTTGGTCTAGTCATATACTTCCCTGATCGTGTTTGTTCATCCATTAGAAAGAATGGAGATAACGCCTAGCTAGTGGGTGTTCAGAAATCAGATTAGAAGTGCTGTTGAGGGCTTTTGCTTCACCATATGGAATGGAATATGGGGGGTATTAGGGTGGTTGGAAGGTTGCAATGGGGGATCACCTGGAAGCAGGAAGCACAAGCCGAGTAGCCAAAAATACTTTCAAAAATTTCTTCCTAACCCCCAAAATTCTCCTAAGACAAAACTATTTACTTTGGAAGTTCTCCCTAAAGTCCTCACTACTGCCTGACATGGGCAAGGTTGGCCCATAAAAGCACAGAGTGAACTGGCAAGGACCAGAGTCCACATACATTAGCTCTGGGGCTCAAGATTTTAAAGAACAAAATCGATAATACACCTTTTGTTGTATTTTACTTTTTGTATAAAGCAGAAGCATTAGAATACTATATGGCAGGACTAAAGCTTAATGGTGATTCCACACATAATTGGCCAAAGATTTTTCACAGGTCACCACGACCTGGAACTGGAGTAAATAGTTATCAGTGAAAGTTGAGCCTTAGTGTAACCAGAACAGAGGCTTACCAAAAGTTACAGCAGGTCTGGCCTATAAAATACCAGCCCAAGATTGGATTAGACTGTCCCGTTCTGTGGTACAGCTGTTTTTTGAAGCCCCATTAAAAAGTACTGTATACATGAATATAGTAAGGCCTCACTGTAAATTGTCTTAAGCATCAGATTTTGCTTCTGACAAAATTTGTGAGACGTGGCCGTTCTTATTCAAACCCATAAGGTCCTCCCTCCTTGAAAGGGGCGTGTAGCAGATATGCATTTGCTAAACTGTGTACCTGTGCCAGCATTTGGAGCCACTGTGTGTTGCTGGCGAGTTTTTCAGGACATGATCATACACAGGATATTTGAATGTGCTTCGCTCTGGACATCCTGAAAAGGAAAATAAGAAAGTCTTCCTGATCAAATGTATCTTTATTTTAAGCTTTGGGGTATCCTTTTAAGGCCCATGAAGGATGCTGAAATGGTCTATGAATTTCATCAACTTTGTCCTAGATTGCAAAACTGTTGTTTACCTCATTTCCAGTTTGATAAAGATTTTATGTAATAATTTTTAGACTGTGTAGCATCTATGGGATAAAAGGGTTATTCTCTTCGCAGTTTTTGCCCACAGGTGATATAGAGATGGATGAAAAATATTCCTGGTCAGGTGTGGTGGCTCGTGCCTGTAATCCCAGCATTTTGGTAGGCCGAGGAGGGCAGATCATGAGGTCAGGAGTTTGAGACCAGCCTGACCACCATGGTGAAACCTCATCTCTACTAAAAATACAAAAATTGTGCCAGGCACCGTGGCTCACACCTGTAATCCCAGCACTTTGGGAGGCTGAGGTGGGCAGATCACTTGAGATTGAGAGTTCGAGACCAACCTGACTAACATGGAGAAACCCCGTCTCTACTAAAAATAAAAAATTAGCCCGGCATGGTGGCGCATGCCCGTAATCCCAGCTACTTGGGAGGCTGAGGCAGGAGAATCACTTGAACCTGGGAGGCAAAGGTTGTGGTGAGCCGAGATCGTGCCTTTGCACTCCAGCCTGGGCAACAAGAGTGAAACTCCATTTCAAAAAAATAATAAATAAATAAGTACAAAAATTAGCCAGGCATGGTGGCTTGTGTCTATACTCCCAGCTACTCAGAGGGCTGAGGTGGGAGGATCGCTTGAGCCCAGGAGGTCGAGGCTGCAGTGAGCTAAGATCTTGCCAGTACCCTCCAGACTGGGTGTCAGAGTGAGACCCTGTCTCAACAAGAAAAAAAAAAGAAAAGAAAAATATTCTTTTGTTAATGTGCTGGCCTATGCACTGCTTTAAAATTTTGAATCAACAAAGATAGTATCTTTGGGTCCCTTTTACCCCCAGGATTCCTCTTACTCTGGCAGTTTTGAGGGCAGCCCCTACTCTGGCCTGGTCCAAATCCCAACTCCTTTTCTTTATAGCAATTTGAGAATGGAACAATACAGGTGGGGAATCCTATTGTCCACACTGTTTCATAATCTGCTTCTTCATCTAGTACATCGTGACTGCTTTTCTACAGTGATAAATATTATTTAGGATCATATTTAATGGCCACATATTGCAGTTCTATAACAGTACCAGAATTATTTAATCAGGTTCCTATTTGTGGTCATTTAAATTCTGTTTTCTTACTGAGATTTTTTTTTTAAAGCATTGCTATAACCAAATCTTTGTACACAAAAAAATAGTTACTTCCTAAAGATAAATTCCTTGAAGTTGGATGGTAGAGCCCAAGGGTATATGCAGAAATCTAAGTGTTTTTTGTTTTTGTTTTTGTTTGTTTTTTTTGAGACAGGGTCTAGTTCTGTCATCCAAGCTGGAGTGCAGTGGTATAATCACAGCTCACTGCAGCCTCAACCTCCTGGGCTCAGGGGATCCTCACACCTCAGCCTCTTGAGTAACTGGGATTACGGGCACACACCATCATGCTTGGCTAATTTTTGTATTTTTTGTAGGAACAGGATTTCACCATGTTGGCCAGGCTGGTCTTGAACACCTGAGCTCAAGTGATTCGGCCTCAGCCTCCTGAAGTGGCGGGATTACAGGCATGAGCCACCACACCCAGTCTGAGAAATCGAAGCTTTTTGATAGCCTTAGAATGGTTTACAGTTGAATGTCCATTTCTTCCCAGCAGCACCGACACTGGATGTTACCTTTGGGTTTTCTTAATGCCACAGCCTGCTTTTTCTCCCTGGTGCAGTGTCAGGCCAGAGTTGGCCACTGCTGACCTGTCCACCAACTTAACATCATACTCACTCTTGCCTTGGAATCTCCTGCAGTTCCAGGCCCTCTCCTTCCCACAACCCATCCGCCTAGCCAGTTCTTGCCTCTGCTCACCCCTCTCGTCTTTCTGAAACTCTAAGTCTAGTGGTGGAGACAGATGTGCCAATAGGGCAGAGCCCTTCTGAAGTAGTAGGAGCCTAAAGGAGTCTAAGACCTTGCGGCTCTGGTGGCACCAGCAGCATGTTGAAGGATGTGCAGCGGTTTGCCCATGAAGAAATAAGGGATGGAAGCTCATAAGGAGGCTGTGTGGGAGGCCAGTAGAGTTGCTTGTGAAGGACATTGCTTGCCTTCCTTATAGGTGGCCCGAGCTAGGCACCCATGCTCATGCAGTTTTTAAGTTTGGGGACAGAAACTCCAGTCTGGACTAATTGCATATACAGTGTCTTTTTCACTACAACCTCTTGCCTTTTCTGTGCCCACTCTACCCTTCTGAGGAACAGTGATCCCTCTTCCCATTCTAGACCCAAGTAGTGGCTTTTGCAGGGATGGCAGTGGTACCAGAGGGCCCTCTTATTAGGGTTGCCAGGTAAATACAGAATGCCCAGTTAAATTTGAATTTCAGATAAACAACAAATAACTTGTGGGGCCAGAGAGGAGTAATAAGTATGTTCCAAATATTGCCGGAGAGACATCTTGTATTTTTATTTGATAATTTGTTTTTTTTTTTTTTAATATTGAGATGGAGTCTCACTCTGTCGCCCAGGCTGGAATGCAGTGGTGTGATCTTGGCTCACTGCAACCTCTGCCGCCCGGGTTCCAGTGATTGTCGTGCCTCAGCCTCCTGAGTAGCTGGGACTTCAGGCTCGTGCCACCATGCCCAGATAATTTTTGTATTTTTAGTAGAGACAGATTTCACTGTGTTGGCCAGGCTGTTCTCGAACTCCTCACCTCAGGTGATCCACCTGCCTCGGCTTCCCAAAATGCTGAGATTACAGGTGTGAGCCACTGTGCCTGGCCTATTTGATAATTTTACAACCCTACTACTTAAGTCTTTTGGGGAATTCAGTTTCTTTCGTTGAGAAATAAAGACTGCTGAGGGGAATAGAGCTGTTTGAAGAACTGTCAGGGCAGTTACGTGGTTGTGCAGGTGGGCACCTGGCATGGAAGAGTGAGGGCATACTGAAAGGGTGGGTGCAGTACTGGTCACATGGCATAGAGCCTTTAACTTGGCTCTTTTAGGTGCTTTGTTTGCTTGAACGTGCACTTTGAAGGGACCTCACAAAACTGGTTCTCCAGGACAGTGTGTGGTTTACCTGCTAACTCTGGCTATGGACAGATGAGAAACACACATGGTCAAAAGTCAACCTTTGTTTAACATTTCTAAGATTAAAAATAAATCCCTGCCAGCCGTGGGAGTCTCTGTAAGGCTAAACACACCCTCCCTCAATAGCAAGGTGTTCTCAGATTTCTGCAGAAATAACTATGCCAGGCCAGTTGTGGTGGCTCACGCCTGTAATCCCAACACTTCGAGAGGCTGACATGGGAGGATCACTTGAGGCTAGGAGTTTGAAATCAGCCTGGGCAACACAGCAGGACCCTGTCTTTTATTAAAAAGAAAGAAAAAAAAAATTATGCCAAAGTCTTCCCGAGACACTTCTTAGTAACACGCTAAAAGGTGGTTTGTTGAGTTTCTCTTAGGCAAAAAGGACAGATTTTTGGGCCCAAGATTTTAATTAGAATTGCCTTCCCCAGAAGAAATTTAGTAAAGTTAACAGCATTTCCTTACTCTCACCACTGTTTGTTGACACTGTTTGACTTGACAGTTCTAGTGCTGAGTAATAGTGTCTTCTCATGTCACAGTCTGTAAAACCGTTACTACACTATTGGTTGATGATTATCTATCTTTTTTTTTTTTTGAGATGGAGTCTTGCTCTCGCTCTGTCACCCAGGCTGGAGTGCAGTGGCGCGATCTCGGCTCACTGCAAGCTCCGCCTCCCGGGTTCACGCCATTCTCCTGCCTCAGCCTCCTGAGTAGCTGGGACTACAGGCACCCGCCACCACACCCGGCTAATTTCTTTTTGTATTTTTAGTAGAGACGGGGTTTCACTGTGTTAGCCAGGATGGTCTCGATCTCCTGACCTCGTGATCCGTCCACCCCGGCCTCCCAAAGTGCTGGGATTACAGGCATGAGCCACCGTGTCCGGCCATTTTTTTTTTTATCTCGGCTCACTGCAACCTCCGCCTCCCGGGTTCAAGCAACTCTCCTGCCTCAGCCTCCTGACTAGAGGCAAATGCTGCCACTCCTGGCTAGTTTCTTTTGTATGGTAGTAGAGATGGGGTTTCACCATGTTGCCCAGGTTGGTCTCGAACTCCTGAGCTCAGGCAACCCGCCTGCCTCAGCCTCCCAAAGTGCTAGGATTACAGGCATGAGCCACCGTGCCAGGCCTGATTATCTCTTCACACTGCCTCACAGCAGAGTTCAGGAATTTACCATTTGAGTTAAGTGAAAATACGCTGAGATTCTTAGAGGAAGGATGCTAGACAGATGCAGGTTGAGTATTATAAATAAGTCACAAGAACAGATTTCACTTTCTCCTCTTTCCCAAGCCTTAACATGATTAACTTGAAGAGTCCACAACTCTTCCACTGTTAAGAATAGTCAAGGAGTAAGTCATAGACAGTTTTATAGACCCACTCGTAGGTGACTTGGTAGGCTCCAGGTCACACAGGACTCTGGGTACTTGAGTTCCAATCACAGCTATTCTACCATTGTTGTAAACATATTTTAAGCAAGAGGAACATACAGTCATCAAAAGGTCAGTGGTGCTGATGTTTTCCAGTCTAGGTAAGATCTCAGAAGGGCTATAAACCTTGTCACTGCCAGGCATAGTGGCTCACAGCTATAATCCCAGCATTTTGGGAGACTGAGGTGGGAGGATTGCTTGACATCAGGAATTCATGACTACCCTGGCTAACAAAGTGAGACCCCGTCATTTCAACAAAAAAAATTTAAAAACCTTCTCACTCCAAAGACTTATGTAAATAAAATATGTGAAACACGTTCATCAAAAGTGACAAAACCATAGTGCCTGAAATCTAAAACAAACATTTCTTCTTACATGATCTCAAAATCTATTGAATTTTTTTAAAATTCTAAGTCCCACAGTAAAACTTCTAATTAAAGTAAAATTAACATGATGGAAAACATTCCGTCTTCAGCAGATACATGTAACATGTATTCATTTATCAACAAATACTAGGTGGGCAAGAAGCAGGCAATGAATCAATAAACCAATAAACAAAATTAGTAGACCCATAAATTAACTGGAAAATAACCTGTGATCATTCAGTGGTCTTTGTGGAGCAAGTAAACATTTTAAATCACAAAACAGCCAGCTTGAGCTGCTAGATGTCCTTTTAAAAGTTTGATGGTTAAAATGTAACTTTTACCATGATGTGGATCTATACTAGGTTTAGCTGCGAACTCCCATTTGCACAAGTCCTAATTATCTGCTAATCATATGTAATAAATTATACTGTCAGAAATTCATCCTTCCAGTTGAGCTCATATATCTCTTCTTCCCACTTCCAGATTCCCCTCCCAAAAGAAAAAGGGCGCTTGGGTAAATTTCATTCCTGGAGTTCATCTTTCAAATGGATCTAGAACAAAGTGGAGTTTACCTTGGACCACTGAGGGTGGTGAATAATGAAACTACATGCCAAGGCCACAGACTTGTCAGGGACCCGCAAACCTTTAGAAGGATCAGAAGACAATGGAGAATGCATTGTCTTCTATAGGGGCCGAAGAAATGTCAGTTATCATGACAATTCGTTTCTCATTGCAAAATTGTATTGGTTCACTACAGTCTCAAAGAGCCTCTAGTAAAAGAAAAACTACCAACTTCAGTTGCATTTACATGTAGTTATGTAGCTAAAGGTATATATTCTTTTAAAATAATGATAAAAATTCATTCAACCAATTCTGCATAAACCATTTCTATCCCATAAAGGATAAATATGCTAACTCAGTCCCTGGATTCTTTAGTATGTTTTCATGTATGTATTTTTGAGACAGGGTGTCTGTCATTCTGTTACCCAGGCTGGAGGGCAGTGGTGCAATCATGGCTCACTGCGCCTTGACATCCCAGGCTCAAGCAATCCTCTCACATTTGCCCTCCAAGTAGCTGGGACTACATGTGTGCACCACAAGGCCTGGCTTTTTTTTTTTTTTTTCATTTTTATAGAGATAGGGGTCTTCCTATGTTGCCCGGGCTAGTCTTGAACTCCTGGGCTCAAGCAATTCCTTCATCTCGGCCTCCCAGAGTGCTGGAATTACAGGCTTGAACCACTTTGCCTGGCCATGTTTTTATTTTGATATGATTTCAAACTTACACAGCCGTTGCAATAATAACATAAAAAAATTCCCTTACAGCCTCTATCCAGATTCACCTGTTATTTCCTTTTTGCTCCAGTTGCTTTATCATTTGTGCTGTCTCTGCTCATACATATTTTTTAACCATTTGAATGTAAATTGCAGCCATCTTGTCCCTTTACCCCTAAATACCTCATTGTGTTTCATCTAAAATCATTTTCTTATATAATCATAGCACAGTTATCAAAATCAGGAAATTTGACACACAGCAGATCCTGTTATCTAATCCACAGTCCATATTCAAATTACAGCTTTTGCCCCAGTAATGTCCTTTATAGGAATTTTGGTTTCTCATTCTAGGGTTATGCATCGCACTTAGCCATCAGTGTGCATTCTGTGATCATTACAACTTAGGTTGAAAGAAAGTACCATTTGCTTTTGTTCACTCCAAGCAAGGTCATTTCTTAGATTTAATTCCAAAGTTGATGAGCATCAATAACAAAATGTCGATTGTGGTTTGTTCTTCTTGAGACATTCTCATTTGAGGTGCTGGCAGGTAGTTTGCTAATAATCTCAGCTGTTTCCTAAGAGGTAAGCTGATTTAAGCAGTGTGGTTACCTCACAGACATGCTTCTGCTGTGGAGCACATGCTCCTCCCATTGAGTAGATTGTTGATTGTTGGGTTCAGTAAATCATTCTTGAATTGCATGGAATCAGATTTAATTAAATAGGTTAAGTGACTTGTTCTAAACCAATCACAGCATCCATGACCTTCACTAGCACCAGGGCTAAGAAGGCTTATTTTGCGTGTATACTCATTTCATAAGTAAACATAATGTGACTGTGTTCGTTAGGTAAATAACAGGTGTCTTGTGTTTGACTGTGTGCGGACATATCTTGTTGTGTATATTTGTGTATGAAGGGGTTTCTCTGCTGAAAAGGGAAAAACCCTGCCTAAATTCCAACTTAAATACAACCTTCAAAACCCACACCCAGGAAAAGAATGGGAACTATTTGCTGCTTTCTGCAAAGACCTAAAACTGAGGGTCCGGATTACACATTGCATCTCAATGGCAGAACACATTTGCACAAGGCTTTTGAGTCACTGCAACACGAAAAGTTTCTAAAGAGAAGTCAGAAATGGGATTTCAACATCTCTTTGTTTCTCATTCTGCTGGGCCATCATCTACCTCTTTTTTTTTTTTTTTCTTCCGAGATGGCATTTTGCTCTTGTTGCCCAGGCTGGAGTGCAATGGCACAACCTTGGCTCCCTGCAACCTCTGCCTCCCAGGTTCAAGTGATTCTCCTGCTTCAGCCTCCTGAGTAGCTGGGACTACAGGTGCCCACCACCACACCCGGCTAATTTTTTTTTTTTTTTTTTTTTGTATTTTCGGTAGAGACAGGGTTTCACCATGTTGGCCAGGCTGGTCTAGAACCCCTGATTTCAGGTGATCCACCCGACTCGGCCTCCCAAAGTGCTAGGATTACAGAAGTGAGCCATCACGCCCGTACCTATCTCCCTATTTTCTTCTTTAGTTTTCAGGGTGTGTGTGTGTGTGTGTGTGTGTGTGTGTGTGTGTGTTTTCTTTAGAGAGGTTTACTTAAAACTAATTCCCCCTGGGGAAAATGAGCACATATTTCCCTAAGGAGAAATCTCATTTATAGCTGTGGGCTTGTCCCAGGAGACACAGGCAGCCCTCTGCAAACCAGCCCAAGAGCCTTCTCTCAGTAACAAGAGGGTACAGCTAAGAACCAGATGTCTAAAGGAAAGCCCTCCCCAGCCCAAACGCACAAGTCCTTGACCTTTTCACATGTTGTGGAGCAAGCCCTAGCTAGAGTGTGAAGTGAGACCTCAGGACTTTCTTGCCAGATCCCAGAGAAGGCTGGGAGGGCCTAATGGCTGGTCACTGCTTTGTGAGATGCTGCTGCCTTATTCCTCAGGGAGTGGCACTTTCAGGTCTGTTTTTCTCTCTTTGCAAACCAAAGAAGTTAATATTAGAACCTGCTTCCAAAAGCAGTGTATCTGTGGACTCTGGGTTTTATGTGTGTTGGGTTGGGGGCCAGGGCTGAAGGCAGACGTAAATTATTTGTTTAGTTTTCTCAAAATATTGATTCTTTGACTCCTGAGCTGTTGTGTGCAGTGAAAGAACCCTGGAGGGGCAGCCTGGGAATGCAGGGTTCTGCCCCTTGTGAAGCCACAAATGACCACAGGGCCCTGACCAGTCAGCCACACTCTGGGAGCATCCAGCTTCTAGTGGGTAAAACGGGCAGAACAGGCTCCCTGGTCTAACTCCATGCTTTGCTAGCGATCATGTTCTGGTTGTGTGGCAGGGCTGGCATTCCTGAGTTGCCCTGGTAGTGCTCATTGGGTGGGGCAGTGACCCACTGGACCTGCTGGCATGGGCCCCTCCTTGCAACTGTGAATGTGGCTGCCTGGAAGCCAGGTTTTGTCATTCTTGAGAATTGGAATGAGTGGTTCTCATCAGAGTTAGTGGTTCTCAACTGGGGCCATTTTGCCCCCTAGGAGACATTTGGCCATGCCTGGAGACCTGGAGACATTTTTGGTTGTCACAACTGAGGGGCAGGGGGTGGTTACTATTGGCATCTACAGTGCACAGCACAGCCCCCACAACAACGAATTATCAGGTCCAGAATGTCAATAGCACCACTGTAGAGAAACTCAAAATAAACTCCATTGTCAAGAAAGTCCCTGACCTGCCTTCTCCTTTAGGTAGGTTGGTTGTTTTTTGAGACGGAGTCTCACTCTGTCGCCCAGGCTGCAATGCAGTGGCACGATCTCAGCTCACTGCAACCTCCGCCTCCTGGGTTCAAGTTATTCTCCTGCCTCAGCCTTCCAAGTAGCTGGGATTACAGGTGCATGCCACCACACCCGCTATTTTTTGGTAGCGACAGGGTTTCACCATATTGTCAAGGCTAGTCTTGAACTCCTGACCTCAAGTGATCCACCTGCCTCAGCCTCCCCAAGTGCTGGGATTAGAGGTGTGAGCCACCGCACCTGGCCTCCTTTAGGTTTTATCCCCTTTGTTTCCTCCACTCACCCTGTGCTAGAACCAGATGGAACAACTCCAACCACAATCCACTTGTCTACAGTAAAGCTTTCCTTACCCTGTCCTCCTCACCCTGTCCCACCTTGAAATCACCTGTTGCCCTCCTGGTCTTCCTTTATGCAGTTGTTAAATTTATTATATGGTCTTTCTCAACTGGAAACACCACAAGGGCAGGATCCACAGCTGATCCCTTCTGTGTGCTCTAGGATAGAGGTTCTCAGCCCTGGAAACCCTTAGAAACCCTTGGAGCTCTTCAAGAAAACACAAGCCCAGGCCAGACGCAGTGGCTCAAGCCTGTAATCCCAGCACTTTGGGAGGCCAAGGCGGGTGGATCGCAAGGTCAGGAGATCGAGACCATCCTGGCTAACATGGTGAAACCCTGTCTCTACTAAATATACAAAAATTAGCCAGGTGTGGTGGTGGGTGCCTGTAGTCCCAGCTACTCGGGAGGCTGAGGCAGGAGAATGGCATGAACACGGGAGGCGGAGTTTGCAGTGAGCCGATATCGTGCCACTGTGCTCCAGCCTGCACGACAGAGCAAGACTCTGTCTCACAGAAAAAAAAGAAGAGAAAAAAGAAAACACAAACCCAAGGCCAGGGGCCAGTGAGGCTTGGCTTTGCTGCTCAGAAGCACCTAGACAGTTTTACATACAGTCTTGGGGAATTCACAAAGCCCTAAAGCCCCTCCCTCGGATCCCTGGATGAGAGCCCCTGATGAAAGTGGCAGAGCACCCATGGTGCTCTGCATGCCATTCCAGAATAATGCCAAGACTGCTTGAAGTATGAAATATGTGTGTGTGTATGTGTGTGTGTGTGTGTGTGTGTGTGTGTGTGTGTGTGTGTGTAGGGGGTTAAAGTTTAGACTTTAGTCATCATAAAAGTGGCACCAGTGGTTATGAAGACATGAACCTTACCCATGATGGAAAGAGAAGGAATAGAATGCCATGAAATTTCTGCTTGTTTAGTAAAAGCAGAGTAAGCACCTAAGGCTTTAAAACTATTTATTTAAGTTAATAGAGGATGTAGCAAGATCCTTATGAAAAAACATGAGATCGTTGTCCACACAAATGCAAAGTAATGCCTTTTCTATATGTGCAGTTTGGGGAGGTTCCCTGTTATGTATATTTGGGTGAAAAGAAGTGTTGAATATGTGACTTGTAAGGCAAACCAAATAATTCAGAGTATAAATACTCCTACTCGAGTGGGGAAAGTTATAAAATGACTGCCAGATGATAAATATTTGCTGTAAATGTTGAGTTCGTCATGAATGAGGAGTGGTTTGGGGCTTTGGGCAGAGGTGCAGGTGGTACCTTTCTGGGTGCCATTGGCCAAAGTTCATCTCATTCCTGGGATTATACCTGGGTGGCTATGGGGAATAGTTCGTTTTGAAACCGCTTCAGATATTGAGAGCTTGTTTCGAGAATCTGCCAGGCTTTGGGCTAGTTCTTGCTATTTTTACTGTGTGTGTGTGTGTGTGTGTGTTTTATTTTTTTTAAACTCTGGACAAAAATGTCTCACTCATCACTCACAAAAGAACATTAGGAGGCTCTGTATTCCTAGCCACACCCTAGATTTAAAACACAGTTAATAGGGATTTGTTTTTCAGGCCTTATAAAGTAAGGAACACAAAGTATAAATACGCATGAATTTGTTTCTCCTGAGTGAGTTTTTTTACACCCAGGCTTTAAAAATTAGTTCAGAGTTTTAAAAGATGAACAAACAATTCCTATGGGCAAAGGAAGTAACAGTGAAACATTTCTGCCAATTTCTGTTGAATACCATAATCCGCTTAGGTATGGGGAAGTGAGGGTTGGAGGATGAGCTGCATTTCTTTCTTTAAGCCACTCTCCTTTCCGATTAGGGGAGACTAATCCCCCTGAGAGTAGAGACTGTCATCTTTGCTTCGGAATCCTCTGAGTGACTGTAACCTAGCGTCTTGTATGGAGAAGGCACATAGTGCATACTATCTGCTTGTTGCTAGTGATAAATTCACCTATAAAGGTTGGAATTTGACCGACTTCAAGTTTAAAAGGGGGATTATTCCATAAAGCAGGGTAGGGAAAAGCAAAAACAGCAGTGGTGGGTTTTTTTTTTTTTTTTTTAAGCAACTGGACATAGCGTCTTAGAAAAATGACCTGGCCCTGCCCTTATTTGGTGCCTTCATGTCTCGGTGGAGCAGGGAATCCAAGTGTGGTAAGCCAGACAGTCCCCTGCCATTCTGTGCTACAGGGGTATAAGGCTGACACCTAGTTTCACCCGAAAAGGTGATTCAGGCTTCTTAATTCTTTACAGAACCACAGCTTAGTACTCAGGGCAGGTGTCTACCTGTGGGCTGATTCTCCATCTGGTATCTAGGAATTAACACTGTCATCCTGTGAGAGTCAGGAGCAGAAGTTCAGTTCCTCTTGGTGTGGTCTTTTGCCACGGCAGGTATGATTTATCCATTAGGAATGTCATCCCAAGTGCAAGGGAGAAAAAGATTTTGTTCTCCTACCCTATTAAGGCAGTGTCTGAGGGGCAGACCGATCATGTCAACAAACTCGTCTAGTTCTGCTTCCTCTCGGGCCTGTTGTGAGGACCTGACATACCTGGCCATGAAGTGATGTGCTCTTGAATCGCAGGAAGTGTTGGAGTTAACGAGCTTTGAGAGGAGGGTTAGGCCCTTCTCATTTTAACCTCCACTAGCCAGAACCAGACTGACCGGCAGTCTTATGAGTTAGTTAAGTAGCTCTTGAATGTGATTTCCTTCCACCCAAAAAATATGGGCAAAGCCCCCCAGAGGGAAGGTCAAAAGGATACAGTGGGGTAATATTTGTAGCAGTATGAAGGGGTCTCCAGGCCTCCGCTGCCCTAGCCTGGTCATGCCAGCAGCAAAGAGCAAGGAACCAAAGGGCAGCCTTCCCCACGGCCTGCCTGCCAGTCACCAGTTTGAGCCAGGAAGCAGTGTAGGGGGACAATAGAATTATACTGTTGTGCATATTGTCTGTATGTGAAAACTAATCTGGGGATAATATAATAATCCTTGCCCAACCCCATCCCCACCCCCAAGCAATTGAATTCTTTAAAAAACAGCTTCACCAAAAATATGAGGAAGACCAGATTTTACAGGGCTTACTCAACAATTTTGAGATGTGCATAGTAAGAGAACTTTAGTTCTCATCCTTTTGACAGCAGAACAGGGGGCATGGAAAACAGCATATTTCTGATTCAGGAAAAGACCCTTGATTTTATGCATGACAGCATTGATGATGAGTAGAGACTGAGACTTTTAGTCTTGAATATTTCACTTGTTTTGAGCAAAAGTAGTTAAGACCAGTTTAAGCCCAGGAAAAGGGAGTAGTTAAGTACTCATACAGGGTTGAAGCAATAGAAGTTTTGAGAAGGCCCAATGGCTCAATGCATTTCTTTCTCTGCAGTATGCCACCACGGGCTGTTCCCTGACCCTGCACCATACGGAGAAACCAGAACATGAAGACATCTGTGAATACCGTCCCTACTCCTGCCCTTGTCCTGGTGCCTCCTGCAAGTGGCAGGGGTCCCTGGAAGCTGTGATGTCCCATCTCATGCATGCCCACAAGAGCATTACCACCCTCCAAGGAGAAGACATCGTCTTTCTAGCTACAGACATTAACTTGCCAGGGGCTGTCGACTGGGTGATGATGCAGTCATGTTTTGGCCATCACTTCATGCTGGTGCTGGAGAAACAAGAGAAGTACGAAGGCCACCAGCAGTTTTTTGCCATCGTCCTGCTCATTGGCACCCGCAAGCAAGCTGAGAACTTTGCCTATAGACTGGAGTTGAATGGGAACCGGCGGAGATTGACCTGGGAGGCCACACCCCGGTCGATTCATGATGGTGTGGCTGCGGCCATCATGAACAGCGACTGCCTTGTTTTCGACACAGCCATAGCACATCTTTTTGCAGATAATGGGAACCTTGGAATCAATGTGACTATTTCTACATGTTGTCCATGATGTGACTTTCGTAAACCATCAAAATTATTTGGGCATAGTGCTCTATGTTTAATAAAGGTTTTTATAGATGTTTTATTCCATATGTCTTCACAAGTCAGGACCCACAATTACCTGTGTTTTGTTTGAACAGCAGTTTCCCATCTGGCTTCAACCCAACAAAGTTCATTAACCTGGGATGAATGGGGTTGGCCTGTTGGTAATTTGGAGGCTGTTCTGTGATCTAAAACAACTCTTATTAAATTGTATTTACTCCCTAAACAACACTTGACAGGCTGTTGCACAGGGCTTCTATAGATCAGTGTGTCAGGAATGGGAGGCCCCTTCCTGCCTGCCTTCGCGTATTGGTCCCTTGACATTGACAAAAGCACAGTGACTGTCAGCAGATTCCTTTACTTTTGTTTGTGGGATGTAGGAATTGTTTTAATGCATTTTAAACAGTGTTTCTCAAATAGGATGGCTGGCTAATAGACACTGAATCACCCGGAGTGCTTATCTTAAAATTGCAGATTTAGGGAGCCTGCCAATTTAACAGTCTCATCAGGTGATTCTTTTCAGCAGTAATGTTTGAGAATTACTGGGTTAAATTGTGGGAAAGGGTCCAGATTTTAAAGGTGCTTTAAGGTTGCCCTCTGCCGATACTGTTTGTCTTTCTACTGTTTCATCCCCTAACCTCCCCCAACCCTCAAATTAAAACTAGAACTATAGATCCACATGCACACATGCCTGAGATTTGGTCACTCACCTATGTTTTGGGTGGATTGCCTAGGAAAGCAAGTCATATGGCCATTGATAGTTCTCATGTAATTAGTTTTGCTCACCACTAGTACAGATGACCCGTTTACACATGGCTTCCCTCGGAAGCCCTCGTCGACAGTAGCTGGTGTGAAAGACGAGGTCAGTAGAGTTGGAAAAGCTTTATAACCGGTGTGTCATATGCTTGCTATTTAAAGCTGTGTGTTGATTTTGTTTTTCTGCCACATTCACTAGTTTTTTAATAAATATTTTCCAAAAATGGATGTTGTGCTTCATTTCCCTAATTGAATAACGGGTATTTATTGAGCATCTACTGTGTACAAGTGCAGTGAACCTTCATCACTACATCTGGGGTTGGAACTTTCACTGTTTCCACTGTGGAAACAGTCATTGGGCCAAGTCATGGCGCGGGTCCATGACAGCACTGGGGTCCGGGCTCATGTGTCTGAACCACTGAATGTCAGTGCTGCAGGTCTCCTCCCAGGGCTGTCGTTTCTATCTGATGGTGCCAGCAGCTGTGCAAGAAGAGGATTGCTCCTGCTTTGCAGAGTCAGAAGGAAGACGCTTGGCCAGTGCTGACATCCAGAGTGCTAGGGTTGATCCATGGTGACCCACTGCCTCAGTCCCAACCCTAAACTCTCAAAAGAATTCAGAGGATTAGGGCCAAATGCTCAGCAAGGATTGAAGGCTGCTTACTTCAGTGTCCCAGTTTCTTTTTGTTGTTGTTGTTGTTTTTGTTTTTGAGATGGAGGCTAGAGTGCAATGGCGTGATCTCAGCTCACTGCAACCTCTGCCTCTGGGTTCAAGCAATTCTCCTGCCTCAGCCTCCCGAGTAACTGGGCCTAGAGGCCTATGCCACCCCACCCGGCTAATCTTTGTATTTTTAGTAGAGATGAGGTTTCACCATGTTGGCCAGAACTCCTGACCTCAAGTGATCCACTTGCCTCAGCCTCCCAAAGTGCTGAGATTAAGGTGTGAGCCACCATACCTGGCCCTCAGTATCCCAATTTCATTAGCATACTACTAAGTGGAGGTGATGGCTTTGGAGTTGACTGTTTTTTAAGTGAGATACAGTGCTGAGTTTTTAGCTAGCATAAGGCTCTGGCATTTAAAGAATTGCTAAAGTAACCTCTTCTAGGCTGTTCTTCAAATAAAAGTGAAAAACAGTGCCCTGCACAAAAGTAGGGGTTTGCAACATTTGTGGTGAATGAACGAAAACCACAACTCTTATCACTAAGAAAGTCACATTTCAAGTCAGTATACAGGGGGACCTGTGAAGGTGAAACTAGGATCCAGGAGCAGGTGAACTTTGACCCTCAGGACCAGAGCCAGTCCAGATATGGCCTCCAGGGACCTCACTGCACCCACGCAAGGTGCAGCGTGCATACACTGGCCAAGCTTGGCAGCATCACTTCACGTTCACAGCTTACCCTCTTGTTACGTGTGATAGAGGAATCAGGACTGATTGGTTAACAGTGCATAAAAGGCAAAACTATAAACGAAAGACATGAAGAAGGAGAAAGTGGACATGAGTTACTCCAAAAGCACAAAAAGACTTTTAGCCCAAAGAGGTAAAGTGATGGGCCAGCAGCCACACAGTGCACTAGTGGCAGCACTGGTTCTAGAATTCAGGCTTCTTGGTTCCCCATGCAAACTTGCTCCTAGAACTTAACAAATGAAAAAGTTGTAGGCAACGCAACTCTGAACTTTTATTTTCCAGAGTTACGTAGTTCCCTTTCATCTCTATCACTGGAAATCTGTAAACTTAACCTTTACTCTTGACTTTCTTGAAACTGTGCATTTTCTACCAGAAAATAAAAATCCCCAGGTTATTCCCTGTTTTAACAGGAAGTGAAAATAGCAAAAAAAGATTATGTAAAGTGAAATGTCTTTTTATACAGTTCCAATTGCAAATGCAATTTAAAACATGATGAGTACATTCCTTGGCTTGTTGCTTTAAAAAAAAAAAAAGTGAGAGGAAAAAAAAAGAAAAGCAATGATAGGCATTTGTCAAAACTCATCACATGGTCCACTTAAGTACCATATTTTTAAAAATAAGAATATTTTATCTTTCATGTCCTAGTTCAATATTCTAATTTGATAATCTGGTAATTAAACGATGGTAGATTAAGCCTGTGTCTTATGACACATGAGTCATTCTAAAGAAAAAAGGGTTCTCAAAATACCTTGGGAGAAAATGTTAACAGTCATTAATTCTGGGTGCCTAGAACCTGGGTGTATGTTATATTATTAATTGCATTGTTCTGTGTTTTTAGTTTTTTTTAAAAAAAAAACCAACCTTGAGATCAGGGGTTCCCAATATTCTTGTAAGGAGGAATTGGTCTTGGTTTCCCTGAATCCAGAAGACTTAAAGGATTGAGACAGTGAAGTTCTTAGAGGGAACTGTCCAGGGGATTATGGGATACTTCAGAGAAGAGGCACCGAAGCATCAACCATCTTGGAACTCTGCCAACTAGAACCTCAGACTCAACTGACACATCCAAACTAATGGCCGAGTGTCTTTTAGCAGCATCAAGCAACTCCCTTACAATACCACCCAAAGTAATTTTCCTGAAGAAATTCTCCTTGTATGTAACTTCATTCAGGTTCTTGGGGCTTGCCAAGTAGCCAGCAATGTGACCTTAACTTGGTCAGTTGACCTCTCTGGTCCTAAATTTCCTAATCTGCAACATTTGAAGGTTTATTTTCTAAATGTTTTTACTTTAGTACTAATTTCTGTGAGATAATCAAGCTATTCAATGTTAGGTTGAGGTACGTAAATCATTCCTGCCGGCCTGTGTACGAGGTGGTTCTGGTATCACTGTGGCCCAGCATGTGTCTGTCTGTCAGCGTTGGCAGGTGAGTCATGCTCCAGCTACCTCTCAGATTCCCATGGTTTAGAGCTAGGGGTGGTGCCTGGGTAGAGGGACCAGTTTTGCTTTGTGGCTCTCACTTGAGAGGCCTGTGGCCTTGACCCTTCCTGATTCATGCAGACTGTGCTTGAAAGTATGATTATAATTTCACTGACCTGTGAAAGGGAGGCAAGAGCGCTTAAAGGGAGAAATCTAATTCCCTGTATTATTAAACCTTCTACTAATTTGAAGCTTAAAATCTCTTATTTGTGAATATCATTAATGTGTCTTGGAGTCTTCAAATGACAAGCAGAAAGGACTTTGATCCCATTGACACCAACACCCACCACCACTACCATTTTACAGAATAAACAAGACCTACAGAGGGAAATGCACTGGCCCCAAACCACACTGCTGATGAGAATTTTCTGTGATGATGACATGGTGTCTTCTGTATTGAGTAAAAGGGAAAAAAATTACAAAACAGCTTAAAGTACAAGCCAACATTTTACCATGACTAAAGGAAGGGGCTCCCAGTCTTGATTCCCCATTTCCATTGCCACCATCTGGGCCAGGACCACTGACAGGGCTCCTAACTGTTTGTCCTCCTTCTTCCTGCCTGCTCCAATCTATTCTACACATAGGCAACTAGAGGCTCTTTTGACATGAAAATCAGTGGCATCACAGCTCTTCAACATTCTCTTGTGGTGCACCCTGTTTTTTTCCTTCATGGCACCACAATTGCGATTACATATTTTTGTTGTTGTTGTTCAGCGCCTGCCACTCCTTGACAACCTGCAGGGTAACAGAGACAATGAAGTCCCCGGCACCTAGGCACCCAATTAATATCTGAATGAATAAATAACTACTAACAGGCTAGTGTAAGAGCAGCATTAAAGTCAACACTTTAAGAGTTAAGGTTTTCTGTTTTTGTACCAAAAGTCCCTGGGGAAATTACGCAAGTAGGCAGGGAACAGAGATGGGGAGATAATCTAACAATCCAGAGAAAGGAAGAAACAAAGGGTTTCTCTGCCCCCGTCATCCTCCAGGCAAGGTCACAGATGCTGGTTTGAAGGTTCTGAGCCTTGAAATTTTTTGTCATGGAGTCACCTGACATTCAGATCAAAGGCTGACTCCGCTCTATGTTTGATGATCCTTGCAGCAAGCACAGATCAAGGTTCCCAAGACCTGCAGCAATTGGATTACAAGATTAGATCAATTTGCAAAGTCCACCAAGATCACAGCAGTTGCCATCCGTTAGGTACCTATTGCAAAGTGCTTTGTCTGTATTAACCCATTTAAGCCTCTCAATAAAGGAAGTGTTTATTATCCCCATTTCAGAGTTGAAGAAATGAAGGCTCAGAGAGATGAAGTAATTTGCCTACACTCACACAGCTGGTAAGAAACAGAATTGGAATATGAACCCATTGCGGAGTCCATGCCCCTTCGCCATATCACATGATCCATCATTATTCTTGTTTGGCTTTCACATATTTTGACCACCGGCAAAAATATTGCTTATTTGTAGCAGATAAAGATGAACAAGATGGAGGGGTGCAGGATGCTTGGCGAATACGGAACATACCACCTGTGCTTTGGAACTACCTTACCCACTGTCATGGCATGCTAGAAGGGGATGGAGACCTAGAAATGGTTCAGACCCTCACTAGTTAAAGTGTGGTCCGTGCACCAGTGGCGTCAGCATCACCTGGGAACTTGTTAGAAATGCAGCATCTTAGGCTCCACCCCAGACCTCCTGACCAGAATCCCCATTTTAACACAGTATGCAGGTGATGTGGATGCATGTTCAAGTTTGGGAAGCACTGGTCGGACCAAAGGTAATCACCCCACATGTCCTTTAGAATCATGTGGGGAACTTTAAAGAATGCCAGGACCTAAGTTAGAATTCTTGGCAGTAAAGCTGAGCTTCTGTGTGCTTTTTAAAGCTTCCCAGAAGGGACTAGCACACAGTCAGGGTTGAGAACCTCTGACCCAGTCCAACCTCACTGCCTTATTTTCTCTTGTATTTCTCATCCAGCCACTGAGACAAGTGAAGTGACCTGTCAACACTGTAGATTGAATAACCAGGGAAGGCTGAGGAATGCAAGTGAATGTAAAAACCACCTGGAGGGAAGGAAGCATTGCAGCAAGAAAGGAACAGCAAGTGCAGAGGCCTGAGGCAGAACCAGCGGGGAAAATGCTTTGAGGTGAGGCAGGTAAGGAGCTACAGCCTTGCCCTGTGAGGCCAGCTAGGGGTCTGGGTTTCTTTCCAGGTACAATGGGAGGCCACTGGAGAGTTTCAAGGAGCATGGATTATGGGATTCGGGGCGAGCTGTAGGTGCTCAATTGAAAAAACAAAACAAAAACAATGATTGTAAAGGGCAGGAATGGAAGCATTTTGGAAGCTATTGCATTTCACCCAGTGAAACATGATTATGGCTTGGACAGAGTGAGCAAAGGTGAAGATTAACAGAAATGGGCAGATTTGGGCTATGTTTTCAAGATAGAATTAACAGGAGTTGCTAAAAAGTTGGATGGGTAGGAGAGGTGTGATGATTATAGGAATAAGAAAAGAGAGAATCAAGGATGATCACACCTAGGCTTTCATCCTGAGTACATGGGTAAAAAGTTCCATGTATTGGGGCAGAGACTGGTGAAGGAGCCAGCATAGGGCAGAAATCTAGAGAGACACATGGCTGAAGACATCAACCAGACAGTTGTTTGAATGAGCTTGGAGCTCTGAGGGAAGGCCAGGATGGAAATACCGAAATGTGTGCACCATCACTGTATGTATGGTGTTTAAGCTGTCGGGTGGAAGTGAGAAGACCCGGGGGTTTGGGCGATGGAGGGAGGTGCATACAGACAGAAAAGAGGGTGGGACTCAGGCCTATCTCCTGGGACTGCCAACCTTTTAGAGGTCACATGAGGAACCACAGCCTGGAAATGAGGCTGGATAGAAGGAGTGGCCATCAAGATGAGGGAAACTCCTAGAGAATACAGCATCACAGAACCCTGGGAAAAAAATCTGGCTCAAGTTGAACAGAGGAGTCAGCTGCTGAGAAGACAATCAAGGTCGTGGCGAGGTGTCAAGAGCAGTCTCATGGCGCGGAGAAGACAGAAACCCAGAGTAGAGCAGGTGCGGGAGAGAACAGGGCATGGGTGAGGAGAGGAGGCAGGAGCTACAGTTAGAGAGCTATAGACAAGGAGCGATAGACCAGGCTTTTAAGAAGTTCTGCAGAGAAGACGTAGAGAAATGAAGCAGTTGCTGCAAGAGAATAGCGGGATCGATGAAATATTTTTATTTTGCGTTTTAAAAATTGGAGCCACTAGAGCATGGCACTGTGCCAATGGGAAGGATCCAGAAGAGAGAGCGAAATGGATGATGTGGAGAAGGCGGCAATCACAGCAGGGGCAAAGTAATCAGAAAGACAAGCTTCTGGGCAGATTACTTACTTATGCAGTAGAGATGGTCAGGAAGCAGCCACTATTGAAATAGAGAGAGGTGGGAAAAAAATTATGCCGACAAGCAAGGGTTGAAGCAAATTATGTTTAGAAGGCCCTGGTGAGCGAGTCTGTGTATATCCAGCCCTGAACAGGAGAAAGGCACTGGCTGCAGCTCAGCCTAGAACATCCCAGGCGTCTGAGAGGTTTACACCTCAGCAAGCTGTGGTGTTTTTCTAGGCTCCATGAAAACGGGGATGAAACATTCCTGAGGACCATCCAACACCATTTTCCTGAGAGACAAGCTGTAAGTGCTGTTGTAGTTACAGATCCGAGTCCCTGGTACATTGATATCAAGTAAGGGCGCCTGCAGCTCAGAAGGCAGTTTCCATTACACTGGACAAGAGTGTGGCTGCCTGAGTCCTAGAATTGCAGTGGCTTCTGCTGACAATGTGAGGAGTAGCTGCCCCGTCCAGAGTGTGGCCCTGCGTGCTGCCCCCTCCCCTGGAGGGACTGCAGAGAACAGCTTGGAGCGTGCCCTTCCCTTTCCCTTATCTCACCCGCTATGCTAATGCTGCTCATCCCTCAAGATCCCAGTTGTTCCTCCTCAATTCAATACAAACTAATCAACTGCCCTGGGCTTAGTCCTGTACTTTCTATCCTTGATATGGTTTAATTTTCACAAAACACCTTGAGGTGGGTATTATCACTCCCACTAACAAAGAATAAGGTGGGGACTCAGATAGGCTAAGTAACTTGCCCAAAGTGACACAGCTTGTAAGCAGTGAAAATGGGATTTACACTCAGGAATGTAGCCCTTCCAACAGCCCTACTGCCTGCAAAAGTGACTCAGATATGGACTTTACAGTCTAACAGAAGTCTGAAAGCATCAAACAAAGAGGCAACTTACAGTAGCATGAAATATGCAACCACCACTATATCAACTGTGTTTGCAAAGCAAGTTAAGTCAAGGACATACAAATTGCTATGGATTTCAAAGGAAGATTGGAAAAGACTTCTTGGAGGAAACAGTGCATGCATTGGACCTCGGGTGTTGGGTAGGATTTTGCAAGGCTGAGGTAGTTAGGAGGATGTGCCAAGAGAGCAGCCGCTTCTGGACCAAGACCAATCCACTCAATGCCTAATGCCAGCCTTGTCCACCACCCATTCACTTCGCAGGGCTTTTCATCTCTCACACTTCCTTTGTCCCTACGTTCTCGATATCCACACCAGGTCAGACACGTAGAAGGTGCCGAGTGAATATTAGAGTTCAGCAGCGTCCTGCCTGGTCCCTATTTCTAATCTATCCTTTAACCCATCCTCATACTAGCTAAATTTCAGGACAAACCCTGCCCACAATAAAAACTACTTCTTCTAGGGAATTTGCCCTGCCCATAGTTCCTGGAACACTACATGCAAACCCCCCACTAATCCACACACGCACAAACTCATAAGGCAGGCCTCAGGTGATAAGACCTTACCCGGGCCAGCAGTTCATTGGCTGAGCAGCCACCAGTCAGATTCTCTTGAGACAGTCAAAGACAGTCAGTGGTGTGCACCAGAGTCACACAACCCTGGAAAGTCGGCACACTAGCAAAGGAAAAGCCTTGACGTGAGAGCAAGAGGCCCCAAGGGGTGGAGGGAGCAGCCACCACCGCCCACCCTCCCAGGTCCTAATCCCTCCCCAGGGAGCCCAGCAACACTCCATCTCCTGCTTTGAGGCATCTTGGAGACAGCCTGCTGTGCCTTCACAATTCTTCTTATCACTTTTTTTTCAATTTTAGACCGTATTTATTCACTCCCACCATCAAAATTGAAGAAAGTAACACACAAAGTTTCTCCCTCCTTCTAATTTTGCTTAATTTTATGATTATTGCTGTCAAGATGTAGAACTTTTTTTTTTTTCTTTTGAGATGGAGCCTCTCTCTATTGCCCAGGCTGGGGTGCAGTGGCGCCATCTCTGCTCACTGCAACCTCTGCCTCCGGGGTTCAAGCAATTCTCCTGCCTCAGTCTCCGAGTAGCTGGAATTACAGGCGCATGCCACCACGCCCAGCTAATTTTTGTATTTTTAGTAAATACGGGGTTTCACCATGTTGGCCAGGGTAGTCTTGAACTCCTGACCTCAAGCAATCCACCCACCTCAGTCTCCCATATTGCTGAGATTACAGGCGTGAACCACTGCACCCAGCCAAGATGTATAACTTTTAAAAAACATTTTATTAAGTAAATTTTCAAAAGGAAGGAGAAAAATGTAATGAATTTGATGTGTTAGCACCAACTTCAACCATTACCAACGCTTGGCCAGCTGTGCTTCATCTATATCCTCACCTACATCCACACGTGGATTTCTTTGAATCAAATCCCAGGCATCATGTCATGTCATCTGTATATGTTTCAGTACAGAATATCTAAAGATTAGGACTTTGAAACATACAATACTGTTTTTACATCTATAAAAACTATAAAATTTAATATAATCAAATATACAGTCAGAGGTCACATTTCTCTGGTTGATATACAGTCCGTTTGGACTGGGATACACATATAAGATCCTTACATTGCTACTGATAAAATGCTTATGTCTCTTTTAATCTACAGAGTCTCCCTCCATCTCTTTTCCTTTCTTGAAATTATTTATTGAAGAACCCAGGGTTCCTATAGCAGAGTTTCCTATAGTCTCATTGCAACCCCAGAATATCATTTGATCAGATTCAGATTTGATTTTTCTTTTTACAAGACTGCTTCAAACCAACCAGGGAACTGTTGGGGGCAGCGGGGGAAGACGACTGCTTCATAGGTGATGGTGGTGATGTGTACATCTATAACACAAAGGACAATGCCTGTTGCTCTCTTCCTCTAACTCCGTCTCTTTGTCTCTTTTAGTGATATTATCAGCCATTGATGGCTCATATTCACTTATTAGGAATTACAGAATGATCTTTCCAATCTATCATTCCTTCTTTATTAACTGGAAAACTTCTATAGTGACAAAGTCCCTCTTTTCAACTATTTGTTTACCCTAAGGTACATTTTGCAAGGGAAAGATAACATAAATGCCTGATTATTTTCCTTTATCAGTTTTCAAAACAATGGGGTAGTTTTTTAGCATCCTCCAAAAATAAAACCAATGAAGTAACATTTTAAAAATATATCAGGCAGGCCAGGCAGGGTGGCTAATGCCTGTAATTCCAGCAGTTTGGGAGGCTGAGGCGGCAGATCATGTGAGGTCAGGAATTCGAGACCAGCCTGGCAAACATGGTGAAAACTCGTCTCCACTAAAAATACAAAAATTAGCCGGGTATGGTGGTGCATGCCTGTAGTCCCAGATACTTGGGAGGCTGAGGCAGGAGAATCGTTTGAACCTGGGAGACGGAGGTTGCAGTGAGCCGAGATCACACCACTGCACTCCAGCCTGGGTGACAGAGCAAGACCCTGTCTCAAAAAATAAAAATCATTATGTCTCTCTCGAAAAAGAATATCATTATGAATTCATGGATTTAAATATTTTTATGTATTTCAATTCATTGCCATTATTATCCTTGTTGATATTAATACCATTCCATCTTGGCCTGACAAATGCATATTCAGCTTGGTTCCTGTGTGCTTTTGACATGACCACAAATAGCCTTTGATGTTCCAGACTCATCTTGTTCTTTCCCTGCCCTCAACATGTAATCAATGAAGTCTTCAAGGAACCTCGATTTCTTTAGTGTGAAACAATGATTCAAGACCACAGTCTAGGCAGTAGGAGCCCCCTTTATCCAAACTTGAGCCAGTTTGAATGGATTTTCCACCTCAGAGCTGAATAGATGTTGACTAGAATTCTCAATGTTTCCACCAAAATAAGTTATGAAAGAAGCAAATCTGGTCGCACAAACCTAATTTAATCTCTTCCCTTTTTTAGACAACGGTGCCAAGATATTCGATGGAGAAAGAATAATTGTTTCAACAAATGGTGCTGGGACAACTGGATATTCACATGCAAAAGAATGAAGTTGGATCCCTGCCTCATGCATATGTGTGTGTGTGTGTGTGTGTATAAATTTATATGACAGACACTGTCCTTTGTGTTATAGATGTACACATCACCACCATCAGCTATGAAGCAGTCAGGGTTTTTTCCCCAATAGTTCCCTGGTTAGTTTGAAGCAGTCTTGTAAAAAGGAAAATCAAATCTGAATCTGAGCAGATTATATTCTGGGGCTGTAATGAGACTATAGGAAACTCTGCTATGGGGAATCTGGGTTCTTCAATAAATAATTTCAAGAAAGGAAAAGAGATAGAAGGAGAATCTATAGATTAAAAGAGACATAGGCATTTCATCAGAGGCAATGTAAGAATGTTTCTATTATATATTACATATTATATATTCATTCATTCATTTATCCAACACACATATACACATACTGCTTCCCTACACGATGCCAGGTACTATTCCACACACAAAGGATCCAGCAAAATGTACAAAAATTCTAGCCCTTGGCTGGGCACGGTGGCTCATACCTGTAATCTCAGCATTCTAGGAGCCAAGGCTGGCAGGTCACTTGAAGCCAAGAGTTTAAGACCAGCCTGGCCAACATGGTGAAACCCAGTCTCAATTAAAACTACAAAAAAATAAAAAAATTAGCTGAGTGTGGTGGTGCATGCCTGTCCCATCTACTCAGGAGGCTAAGGCACAAAAATTGCTTGAACCCGGGAGGTGGAGGTTGCAATGAGCCGAGATTTCACCACTGCAACTCCAGCCTGGGTGACAGAGTGAGACACTGTCTTAAAAACAAAATAAAATAAACAAAAAACTTCTGGCCTTTGTGTTGTTTACATTCTCATGGAGAGAAGAAGGCAATAAACAAAACATATACAAAGATTTTATACAGTATAATACATTGAAGATAGTCAATGCTGTGGAGAAAAATAAAGCAGGGAAAAGGGGTGGTCAGTAGGGGAACAGGGGAGAGGAGGGATCGCAGTTATAAACAGAGTGATATTTCAGCAAATGTTTGACGGAGGTGAGGGAACGAAACGTGCAGCTAATTGGAGGAAAAACATTCTAGGCAGGGGAAATAGCAAGTGCAAAGGCCCTGAGGTGTGCATGCCTTGTGTGTTCGAGGAATATCCAGGGAGTGGAGTCTGGGGAAAGCAAGTAGGAGCTGAGGTGAGAAAGTGCGAGGAGAGACAAACTCTGCTATTTTATTGGAGCAGATCACAGCGGCATGTTTACATTTAAAAAGAGCAGAAATTATTCTGGATGATGACTCCACAAGGGGAATGTATGCAGCTTGCCTGGTTTAAGATAAGGGTCATAATCAGTGGCACACGGGAGCCGGCACGTACCAACTTGCAACAGTCAAATGTTTAGGAACCTTGAGAGCCAGTTGATAAACACAGCTGTTAGTAAAAATTAAATTCTGGCTTTATAATTAAGTAAGTTATATTTAATAGTATTATATTTAACAATACATATTTAACAGTAGCAGTATTTGGTACTTAGAAAGTGGTAAAGGCAACAAATTGGGGCTTGATTTATTATTTGTTGTCTAGACTTAGGAAAATGATGAAGAAAATGTTAATAATAGAGCTTTAACTTAGAATCATGTCATACTTGGAACCATTACATTGCAAATAGGACAAAAAGTTAAAGAAATACTTTTCTAGCAGTCAAAAACTATTGCCCAAGTCAACAAAGAAGTCACTCACATCATTGATGACACTGATGAACTAGTGAAATGTTGACAAACATCTGAAAGTTAAGGTTCCTTCATTTTAATCTTACTGGTATCAGCCAGCATTTATGTCATAACTACTTGTTTGTCAATATCAACCACAGGTTGGCATACAATATATGCCAAGGGTTCAGCAAAATACAAGGTTCAGAAACAAGGGTTCAGCAAAAAGCAATGAAAACATTCTAAGGGAATCAATAGGCTAGATGGAATTTAGAATACTGTATAATTTCTTATTATTTGTACATTGGGTGCTACAATTCCTTTATATCAGTAAGATTTATCTGACACTTGCATGTGTTTAAAAAAAAACATTTAATTTCTGGAGTGCCAGTTATTAAACATTTACCAGTACACCTCTGGCTACAATCTGATCAAATCCAATTTTACGTATCTTAGAGCCCAGACAGATAGAGGAGCGAGAGGCCTCTCAAGGAAGCGAAGCAATTAAAAGGAATGGAGTTACTTCAAAATCATTCTGCTCTAGAATTCAGAGTCAGCTAGGCTGGAGACCAAGAATTCCTTTGTGTTTATATTTATGATACCTTCTATTTACAGTAGGTGATTCTAGCTCTCCATTTATGGTAGTGATACAGTTTCCTTTTCAAGTAAACTTGTTTAAATTACCAAAAAAGACAATTTCGAGAAAAATGTTAAGTAAATGATAATACAGGAAATACACGGAGGTGGTAAAAATTCAAATGATGACCTGCAATGTCTACACTGGGAAACACTAGCTCAGTGATTAAGAACTCAGGCTGGCTGGGCACAGCGGCTCACGCCTGTACGCGCCACTGTACTCAAGCCTAGGCAATAGAACAAGACTTCCCCTCAAAAAATAAAAGAACTCAGGCTTTCAAGCCATATCTGGGCTCAAATTCAGACACTCCTAATTACCATTACCTTTGTGAATTCATTGGCCTCAGCGTCCTTGTCCATAAAACAGGGACGCTGCCAACTCCACAGGGTTGCAGTGAGTTGTGAGATACAGGGAAGCCCAGAGCCTGGCACAAATGGGAGTTGACGAAAGAGGGGCTCCAGGGAGGAGACTCATCTGGGGCCTGGCCTCCTCAGCCCAAAACAGGCAACACCTTCAAATTCCTCTCTGACGTGTACAAAATGTAAATATTAACAAGCACACACACGCAACAGCAGGACGCACTGCTCCCTGACTCAGCATTCTCCCCTACGGCCCTAAGTGCTTCCCTCTCCTATCTGCTGGAGTAGCAGGTTCTCAGGGGTTCCTTAAACCTCAACAGAGCCCTCAGATCAGTCCCTGGTTCTGCTGGGCACTCCGATTATAAAGAGGAAAAGGCTTCTGCCCTGCCCCAGAGAGCCCTTCCCAGCTAGAGCAGGAGACTGGTAAACAAAGTAGAGCTGGTAAACAGAGTACCTGATGATGACCATGGGAATGGCATGGTCCCCTAAGTCTCCTTCAGAGCTCCCATTGCTCTTCTCTGTCAGGAATTTTTTTTTTTTTTTTTTTTGAGATGAAGCCTCACTCTTGTCGTCCAGGCTGGAGTGCAGTGGCGCTATCCAGCTTACTGCAACCTCAGTCTCCTGGGTTCAAGTGATTCTCCTGCCTCAGCGTCCTGGGTAGCTGGGATGACAGGTGCCTGCCACCACGCCCAGCTAATTTTTGTATTTTTAGTAGAGACGGGGGTTTCGCCATGTTAGCCAGGCTGGTCTCAAACTCCTGACCTCAAGTGATCTGCCCGCCTCTGCCTCCCGAAGTGCTGCGATTTCAGGCATGAGCCACTGCGCCCAGCCTCTGTAAGGCTCTTTTGTTTGCAAGGAATGGCGACTCGGTCAAGGCCTCTAGTGACAGGTCTCTATTGTAATAACAATGCAGCAATATTGGCGACATTGGTGCTGGAGAGACTGCACTGGCCCCTGGATCCCCACTCCATGCCTCACCAACTGCTCTGAGCCTGGCAGGCTGACCTCTGCATTTTGTAACCACCTAACAGCCTCGTCCTTTGGCCTCCGATCGGATTGGCCTTTGGGGATCATGGGCAGGAGATCAGAATGAGGGAGAACACTTGAGAGTACGTATCCTTTCCACTCCTGCTCTGTAGGGCCAGGCTGGCCCAGCTGTCCTCTTATCCAGACCCCCACAGTTCCTGCCCTGTCACCCTGTCTTCAGGCTGCTAGGTATCTGATAACTACTTCCTCCCTTCACCTCATCAGGCCTAGGAGTACTAAAAACTTCTCAGCCAGTTATAGCCCAGGGTGTTCCACCATTCTTTGTCCCTTCATCTGACCTATATCTTTGTAAATAGTCTCTCACCCTCTCTCTCCTCAGTTACCCAACTGGGTGTCCTGCCCAGACCCAGACCGCTACCTGCTTACAGAGTGCTTCATATGCATCAGCAGGCCCTTCTCCGCATCTTATGTCCATTAACTCATTGAAGCATCAAAACGACCCTATGAAGCAGACACCAGGAACAGCCCAGTTTACAAGTGAGGAAACTGAGACACAGAGTACTCAGTTACTTACTCAAGTTTACATGGTGGGAAGTAGCAGGGCCAGGCAGTGTCTCTGCTGACCCCACTCCGTGTTAGGATATGTACAAGAATAGGAAAGTGCGTGTCTATTTTCGCTTCCTGGAGCACAGGACCAGCCACACCGGCAGGTTTCTGGCACTCTGGAGTGTAGTTCAGAAATGGAAAGCTTACCCAGGCCCCACTGGGGTCTGACGCCTCACTATCTCCTAGCCGCTGGTGTTGCCACATCGGTGTGACTCAGTCACATTTGGTCTGCTTCTCCTGCTGCCAGCACCCTGCTTCTCTCTGCTCTCCTCCCATCCCCACTGCTTCTGCCTTCTTTGTGTGTCCTTTAATTTCTACTCCTTACCAACTACTGCTGACTCAAACTCCCCAAGAGGGGACCACTTGATTCGGCCAGCCACTAGTCCACTTTGAAAGTCACTGGTCTCGGCAGGACACGGTGGTTCCCAGCTGTCATCCCAACATTTTGGAAGGCTGAGACAGGGATCACTTGAGGCCAGGAGTTCAAGACCAGCCTGGGCAACATAGCGAGACCCTGTCTCTCTACAAAAGAAAAGTAACTGGGCATAGTGGTGTGTGCCTATAGTCCCAGCTACTCAGAGGTGGAAGGATCACTGTGTCCAGGAGTCCAAGGCTGCAGTGAGCTACAATCATGCCACTGAACTTCCAGCCTGGGTGACAGAGCAAGAACCTGTCTCAAAAAGAAAATTAATAAATGTTTTAAAAGTCACTGTCTTGTCCCTGAGTCAGGAGATGCATGGTTACCCGATGGGATGTAGGGGTCAATGGAAGGGAAGACATCAGCAGACCCACTACAGGATTGTTTCATGGCAAAGTAAACAGAGACACACACAAGCAGGAGATAGCACAGCCTGCTTCCAGGCAAAGGTATACACATTCTCATGGTGGGTGGGGAAGTGGATATACCCTCCCAGCCCCTCCCAACTGTTCTGGAAGCTCTGGCTGCATACTGGCTCTCCCCAGTAGCAAGAAGCTGATGCAAAACAACCCTTGCACATTACCATGAGACTAGGTGATGCAAGACTCAGTTTCCCAGGAGCACCCCAGCAGACTGGGGCCTCAGGCCTACCCCAAGTCCATTCCTGCAAATGTCCACTGGTCAGCAATGAGAGGGCCACCTAGTGCAGAAATACAGACCAGTACAACAACACAAAAGAAGCCACTGAGGGCCCCTTCACTGACCTCTCGGAGTGTAGCAGGCACCCAGGTCTTGACAGGCTCCTCTATAGCACATTCCTTAGGCACCCTCCACTCCAATCTCCCCGAACTTCCCACAGTTTACAAACATACCGAGTTCTTTCATGACTCTGTGTCTCTGCCCCGGACCAGTGTCTCAGCCCAGAAGGTCTTTTCCTGTCTTATTCCTGCAAACTACTTCCTATTCATCCTTCAAAAGATGCTCCTGAGAAAACCTCCTCAGATACCCCAAGCCCGATCAGCTGTCCTGTCTCCTGTGTTCTTCCTTCTTGGTCCTCTGGAACAGCATTCACCTTGTGATACACTGACTTTTTTTTTTTTTTAACCTGTCTGTTCTCTCTCTCTCTTAAACCAAGAACGAAGAGCAAGGCCTGTGACTGATTCCGTTTTATATTTTAGGGACCTTCCCCAGACCAGGAACACACTAGATGTTCCCCAGGCAAGTATTAAAGAACTGAATAGATGAAGAGCAAGGAACATCATCAGAAAACAGTAAATAGCGTGGTGACTGTTGTTTCCCCAAAGCAAGCAGAGCCTGAGACAAAGCTTAGATGAAGTTTATTTAGGAAAGGCTGGGCATGGTGGCTCACATCTGTAATCCCAGCACTTTCAGAGGCTGAGGTGGGTGGATTACCTGAGGTCAGGAGCTTGAGACCAGCCTGGCCAACATGGTGAAACCCCATCTCTACTAAAAATACAAACATTAGCCAGGCGAGGTGGCATGCGCCTGTGATCCCAGCTACTCAGGAGGCTGAGGCAGGAGAATCGCTTGAACCCAGGAGGCAGAGGTTGCAGTGAGCCGAGATTGCACCACTGCACTCCAGCCTGGGTGACAGAGAGAGGCTCCCTCTCAAAAAAAAAAAAAAAAAGACATTTATTTAGAAAAGTGATTCCAGGCCACAGGACTGAGGGACTGGGGAGAGGACAGTAGGCGAGGAAAGAAAGCCAGCACAGGTGCATTATCGGCCGCTCACTGCCTTAGGTAACTGAGGCTCAATCCGGCTGGGAGCTTCTGAGGCACTGTGTATGTAGAAGGAACCTCAGAATTGTCCACTGAGAGAGAGAAGAGAGAGGTCTTCACCCTCTAGTTCTCATCCCCAGCTCATCAAAGGGTACCCCCTATCATGGTAAGTACCCTGCAAGCCCAGAAGGCAACCAGGAGGCAAACAAATGTGTCCTGTGCCATGCTGCAGGATCCAGGAGACGTCAGGCAGCCAAAGCCAGAGCCGTCGGCCACACGTGCACAAAACTGGTTGCTGCGGCAGTGGCTGAAGTTGTAGCTGGGCCAAGAGGATGTGCAGCATCCATTTCAAGTCTGTATAAGAGTAGGTGAAGTTAAAGCTAGAAAAGTCGGGTTAAGGTTATATTGTAGAGGGCCTTGAACATCAGCCCAAAGCTTTATTTGCCACTCAGGATTTCCACACAATGCAGTAACATAAATGGCAGTACCAAGGGGGTGATTTGAGTTCCTTTCGCCTCCTCCCTCAATAACCCCAATCTGCCATTCTCCAAAAAAAAAAAAAAAAAAAAAAACAAAAAACATATTATCTTAGTAAAAACCATGCAAGTCCTCTCCTCCTACTCCCATTAATCAGTTGCCATGCTTAAGCCACTCTATAGAAATACTAAGCACCCAGTCGGGTGCAACTGTCTCTCTTACCTTTCTATGAGGAAACTCCAATAAATAAATTGTTTCAATGCTTAGATCTTTATTTGTATACATCTTTAAGATTAAAAAAAAAAAAGGCAGAACTTAGGAACCTTTAAGAAAGAAACCAGTCAAGGTGGTTCATGCCTGTAATCCCAGCACTTTGGGAAGCCAAGGCAGGAGGATTGCTTGAGTCCAGAAATTTGAGACCAGCCTAGGCAACATAGCAAAGACCCTGAAAAGAAAAGGGAAAGAAAAAAGAGAAGAGAAAAGAAAAGGAAGGTGGGGGAAAGAATGAGAGAGAGAGAAAGAGAAGGAAGGAAGGAAGGAAGGAAGGAAGGAAGGAAGGAAGGAAGGAAGGAAGGAAGGAAGGAAGGAAGGAAGGAAGGAAGGAAGGAAAGGGAAGGGAAAGAGAGAGAGACAGAAAGAAAGAAAGAAAGAGAAAGAAAGAAAGAAAGAAAGAAAGAAAGAAAGAAAGAAAGAAAGAAAGAAAGAAAGAAAGAAAGAAAGAAAGAAAGAAAGAAGGAAAGAAAGAAAGAAAGGAAGGAAGGAGGGAGGGAGGGAGGGAGGGAGGGAGGGAGGGAGGGAGGGAGGGAGGGAGGGAAGGAAAGGAAAGCAAACAAACCAGTCAAGAGGGCCCTCCTTGTTCAATCCATAAGGAGTCTTCAGATGATGGGGAAGTTCCATTCTAATTTCCAAAAAGACTTAGATAAATTATAGGAGAAAGAAAAAAATCCACATTCAAATTGGAAAAGAATCAAGTAGGATACACCTGGAGAATACATGGGGTGCAAGGACACTACTCTTTTAATAATTAGACAGGACATCTACAACGAGAGCTGGCCTCTGGGACACCTAACATTCTCTGATTTGCCACTATTCAGAACAGTGTGGGAAGCACTTTCCTATCTCCTCCTGACTCTGGTGGAACACCCATATGAAAATCTGCCATAGTTGCTGTCTCTGTCCTTTTGTGGTAAATTAGATTTTCTCGAACAGTCAAAGATCAAAGGCAAGATGAGAGATTAAGATTTATTTTCTTACATGAGTCATAGCCTGGATCACCAAACAGAGTTCACCAAATGTTTTGAGCAGCGATGACAAGACTGAGACAAGATTATGGAGTTCTGGTGTGACATTTAATTAAAACTCTTCATCTGATCAAGGGCACTGTCACTATTGGTGACAATGTAAATTACCCATCACCCAGAAATTCTGCCTCTGGGAATTTATCCTAAGACACTAATAAAGAATGTGGGCTTACACTTAGCTACACGAATATTCACCAGACTGCTCTTTTAAAAAGCAAAAATTGAGAAACAGCTTAAATTCCCAAAAGAAAGGGATTAGTTTAAAAAAAAAAAAAAAAAAAAGATAGATGTAAGACTGGGCACGGTGGCTCACACCTGTAATCCCAGAACTCTGGGAGTCCAAGGCAGGTAGATCACTTGAGCTCAGGAGTTCAAGACCAGCCTGGGCAACATGGTAAAACCCTATCTCTACCAAAAATACAAAAAATTAGCTGGGCATGGTGGTGTATGCTTGTGGTCCCAGCTACTCAGGACGCTGAGGTGGGAGGATGAGGTCAAGGTTGCAGCGAGTCAGATCACGCCACTGGGTGACAGAGTATAGACACCGTCTCAAAAAAAAATTTTTTAAGATAGGTGTTCCATGCTGCCATAAGTGTAAACACTATATATATGTACACACACACACACACATATTTATATATTATATTCTAACATAAGGTTAAAAGAATCTGTAGTATTCCCCAGGTTAATATTGGATGGATGAGATTATGAATATTTTAGATGTTCTCTTTGTATGATTTGCCCATTATGAGCACGAACTGTTTTTATGATACAGAAAAATAATGAACAAAATTCACTGGTTAGGGGTGCAGTTTAGAGTCCCACTGCTCAGGCTTAAAGTGAGCACAAATTTCCCTCTTTTTCTGGCTGCAGCTCATGAAGCAGTTTAGTCCAATAGACATTATCCACCTTCTCCAGGGCATGCCCAGCACTGCAAACTGCACAAAGGTGGGGACACAAAGGTGAAGATGGGGTACGTTCCCTCCCCCTGAGAGATTCAGGCCAAGTCAGCATACATACACCTCAGCAGAAACGCACTGGACATCTCAGGGAAGCCTAGAATTTGAAGCACTCCTGGGCCTCCCAGAGACGAGATACTACATTAAAGTGCGTTGTAAGGCAGCACTATACTAATGTAGGCTTCCAAATGCCTCCCATCGGAGGAACCAGCTCACAGGAGAAGCTAAGTGCTCTCAGGAGAGCTGGGGTGTGGAGTGAACAGCACGTGAGGAAATGGTTATGTGACATCTTTATGGCAAGCACATACAGGCAGGATTTTTTAAATGTCGCAGCTATCCTTCCAGTAGGAATACTCATCCGACAGAGTAATAATACTTTCCTCCTATAGAAGAATACTACAAAGACACTATATTAAAGGAAGACATTTCACTTTCCTTTGATACTAGACATCTTCTGTCTTCTTGTCTGAGTTTCAAGTGTGCTGATGCCGATTTTCTTCATTGCAGTTGCATGCTGCCCTCTAGTGTTTGTCCATATTATTACACCCTGTTGTAATAGGTTGAAGGTGGAGGGGAGGGAGCTCTGGGGGAAAGGAAATGTATTGGACATGGGATAGAACTGTCAAAAGCACGCAAACAATAGCCACTTAAATGGTGAAACATAATCAATGGTCCTATTTTTTCTGTAACAATAAAAAATGTTCTTGTTTTGGGTCGGAAAAACAACAGCTAATATTTATTTACCATGTGCCAGGCACAATGCTAAGGGCATTGCAGACATTAAATCATTTAACCCAATAGAAGAAATAAGACGTAGTGTTTCATAGATCAGTAGGGTGATTATAGTTTAGAATAGCCTATTGTATATTTCAAAATAGCTAAGAGCATAATTCAAATGCTTCCAGCAAAAAGGAAGGACAAGTATTTAAGGTGGTGGCTGTCCCAATTACACTGCTTTGTTCTTAACAAGTTATATAAATGTATTAAATTATCACATGTACCCCCAAAATATGTATATCTATTATGTATCAATAAAAAATAAAATTCTAAAAAATTTCATCCAACAATCCAAAGAGGGGAGAACTATCAACTGCTCTGTGCATGTGCAGTGCTTCAATGTCACATCAAAACAAAGCAAAATCAGGGAACAGAGTGATTAATGGGCTACAGCGCAACATGCCTAAGTTTTGTTGTGACTTCTGCAATACATACCTCACCCATGCCTGTCCATCTGTGGGAACCTACCATTGCAGTGGGAGGAAACACAAAGAGAATGTGAAAGACTACTACCAGAAATGGATGGAACAGCAGGCTCGGAGCCTGGCTGACAGAACAAAGACTGCATCTCAACAAGGAAGAACACCTCCGACTCTGTTCTCTGCTCCTCTTCCTCCAGGGGCGATGATCCAACCTCTCCCACCCGGGCTCTTTCTGTTCTTCACCAGGTATGATGCCAGCAGCCCGTCAGGGAGGCCCTCCCATGATGCCAATGATGGGCCCCCCTCCTCCTGGATGATGCCAATGAGATGTGCTCCTGGAATGAGGCTGCCCATGGGAGGTGATATGGTTCTGTGTCCCCACTCAGATCTCACCTCGAGTTGTAATAATCTTCACATGAGGTGGGAGGGACCCGGTGGGAGGTAATTGAATCATGGGGGGTGGGTTTTTCTCAGGCTGTTCTCGTGATAGTGAATAAGTCTCACAAGATCTGACAGTTTTGTAAAGGGGAGTTCCCCCACACACGCTCTCTTGCCTGCTGCCATGTAAGACATGCCTTTGCTCTTCCTTTGTCTTCCACCATGATTATGAGGCCTCCTTAGCCATATGAAACTGTGAGTCCATTAAACCTTTTTCCTTTGTAAATTATCCAGTCTCAAGTATGTGTTTATCTGCAGCATGAGAACACACTAATACAGGAGGCCACATGTCAATGATGCCTGGGCCGCCAGTGATGAGTCCTCCCACCCTCCCACAATGGTGCCCACTTGGCCCCAAATGACTTGACCAGACAGATAAGAATAGAGGCAAGCCTCTTTAGATCAGTTTTATATTACTTGTTCTGCTTCACTGGGAGATCATGGTGCTGTGACTCTGGGTGTTTTCTTAACAGCATGACAAAGAAGACTTGCGCCTCCTTCCTATCAAAAAGAGAATAGTATTGGAGGGGAGAAGTGGGACCAGAAAAAGTGCAGTTTTCATTTGTATTGTGAAATGTGAAAATAAAATTATCAACTCTATCAGTTAAAAAAAAAAGGAGCAAAATCAAGGGATACATGATGGATAGAGGAATATCAGAATGAAGATACACGCAGATGGCAGGGTCAGTGCTCTGTACTGCTGTTATATTAACTGTAGTTAATAATATCTGGGTGGGGAGCTTTCAATTTACCCTCAAAAGTAAACCATTTCCTTTCCTTTTCAAAAAACAACTTTTTTGAGATATAGTTCACATACCATACAATTCACCCACTTGAAGTGTACCATTCAGTGGTGTTTAGTATGTTCACAGAGACGTGTAAGAACAGCACAATGAATTCTAGATCGTGTTCATCACCCCAAAAGAAACCACATGCCCATCAGCAGTCACCCCCCATTTCCCCAAACTCCACTGATTCTAGAAAATCATGACTCTACTTTCTTTACAGATTTGCCTGTTTTGCCTATTCTATATTTCATACAAATAGAATCACACAATATATACACGGTCCTTTGTGACTGGCTGCTTTCCTTTAACGTAATGCTTTCAAGATTCATCCATGTTGTAGCATATATAATTCACTTATTTTTATCACTAAGTAATATTCCATTGTAAGGACACACTACATTTTAATTATCCATTTATCAGTGGCTGAATGCTTGGATTGTTTCTACTTTTTAACTATTACAAATAATGCTGATACAAACATATGTGTACAAGTTTGTGTGCGGACCTATGTCTTCATTTCTCTTTGGTGGAACTGAAGTGGAATTGCTGGGTCATAAGGCAACTCCATGTTTAACATATTGAGGAACTTCCAGACTGTCTTCCCAAAGCAGATGCACCATTTTCCATTTCCTCCAATAGGGTATGAGAGTTCCAGTTTCTCTGCATTCTTCCCAATACTTGTTACTGTCTTTTTAGCTATAGCCATCTTAGTGAGTGTGAAGTAGTACTTCATTGTGGTTTTGTTTTGCATATCCCTGATGGCTAACAATGTTGAGCATCTTTTTGTGTAAAATCACTTCTTTTTAGCAGGGACATGAATGAAGCTGGAAGCCATCATTCTCAGCAAACTAACACAGGAACAGAAAACAAAACACCACATGTTCTGACTCATAAGTGGGAATTGAATAATGAGAACACATGAATACAGTGAGGGGAACATCACACACTGGGGCCTGTCAGGGGATGGGGGGCAAGGGGAGGGAGAGCATTGGGACAAATACCTAATAGATGTGGGGCTTAAAACCTAGATGATGGGTTGATAGGTGCAGCAAACCACCATGGCACATGTATACGTATGTAACAAACCTGCACGGTGTGCAGACATGTATCCCAGAACTTAACGTAATATAAAGAAATATCCAAAAAACTCACTTATTTTTGATACTGGTAATACAGTAGTCACACAGACCACATTAGCATAAACTATTTTTTCTTTTGTTAGCATTCTAAACATCTCAGATAAAATTGTATGTAACAAACAATAAAAGAGATGGGGTTGAACATTCTGAAGATGGTAAGTCATTAATTCATTTATTTGAGCCCCGCTTAGAGGCAAGAGATGGTGCTGGGTGCTGGGAGCAGGGCAGACAGCCACACTGGGGCAGCCTCTGCCCACATGGAGCTTAACATTCTATCAGATGGGCTGGCCTTAGACAACTATTTACATAATTAAATAATCACATGCATAAAAAGCTCTGTAAAAGACAAGTAGCAGAGGCTCTGAAACTTATACCAAAGGGTCCTGATGTCATCTAGAGGTACACACTTGGATCCTCAGGGTGTACATGGTAAATGTGGTCATGGGTGGAGATAAGCTTATTTAGGGAAAAGGGGTAGATTTAGAAGAGAAGGGAGATCAGGGATGAGGCATGAGTCACTGCAATATGTAAAGGTTTCATAGAAGAATATTAGCCAAGCAGCAGAGTTAAGGAGGAAGACTAAAGAGGTAGGATGAAAACTGAGAGTTAGCCAAGCTAAGAGATGAGACAGTCTCAAGGAGACAGGAAATCACAATACTGGAAACTGCCAAGAGGAGATGTACAACATGATGACCAAAAAATCTCCATCGGATTCAGCACCAGAGATGCTATGGTGACCTTAGCAGCAGTGGATGTGGCTGAATGGTGGGAGGTGAAATCAGCCTGGAGTGAGGTGAGCACTGTGGGAGAGGTAAGGAAACAGATAATACAAGTGGTCAGCTCCTTCAAATCTGTGTCGGTAAAAGGCAGAGAGGGGGAAGTAGCAGCAGGCAGATATCTGGTCAAGGGAGGGCTGCATTTAAGATGGCAAGATGAGGCGTGTTTAAATGTAGACAAGAAGGATCCACTCTACTGGTAAGGACAGGAGGATGAAGATACAGAGAGACGGCATAGCTCAGTGACAAACAGCTCAGCTGCTGGAGCTAGACCACTTGGGTTCAATTCTAGCTTCGCCTGCTGCCTGTGGGACTTAGGGCAGGGTATTTGGCCTCTCTCTGACTCTGTTTCCTCATCTGTAAAATGAAAAAAATAAAATGAACTACTGTTATAAAGTTAAATAAGAATGAATAGAAAGGGCTGAGGTATAGATGGAGCCACTTTGCTGATGTAGGATTCCAGAGCCACACCAAATTTCCCCTCTCACCTGAGTTTTGCCCCTAGAGACACATGATTGTTCTCTTTTAATTTCTCACAACTGGACAGTTACTGACTCAAAGGGGTTTGCAATGGACTAAATGTCTGTGTCCTCCCAAAATTCATATGTTGAAATCCTAACCCCCACTATGATAGTATTAGGAGGTAAGGTCTTCAGGAGGTAATTAGGTCATGAGGGTAGAGTCCTCATGAATGGGATTAGTGTCCTTACAAAAGGAACCCCAGAGAGCTTTCTCACTGTCTTTGCTTCATGTGAGATAAAATAGGAAGAAAGCAACCTGCAACCTGCAAGAGGGCCCTCCCCAGAACCTGACCATGCTGGCACCCTGATTTATTTCCCACAGCCTCCAGAATTGTGAGAAATAAATTTCCATTGTTTATAAGCCATCCAGTCTACGGTAATTTGTTATAGCAGTGTATTAGTCTGTTCTCATGCTATAATAAAGACCTACCTGAGACTAGGTAGTTTATAAAGAAAAAAAAGCTTAATGGACTCACAGCTCCACATGGCTGGGGAGGCCTCACATTCATGGTGGAAGACAAAGGAGGAGCAAAGGCATGTCTTACATGGCAGCAGGCAAGAGAGCATGTGCAGGGCAACTCCCATTTATAAAACCATCAGATATCATGAGACTTATTCATTGTCATGAGAACAGTATGAGGGAAATGACCTCCATGATTTAATTATCTCTACCTGGTCCCACCTTTGATGTGTGGGGATTATTACAATTCGAGGTGAGATTTGGGTGGGGACACAGTCAAACCATATCATTCCACCCCTAGCCCCTTCCAAATCTCATGTCCTCACATTTCAAAACCAACCAAGCCTTCCCAATGGTCCCTCAAAGTCAACTCATTTCAGCATTAACTCAAAAGTCCACAGTCCAAAGTCTCATCTGAGACAACGCACCTAAGAGCACCTAAGAGCCTGTAAAATCAAAAGCAAGTTAGTTACTTCCTAAATACAATGGGGGTACAAGCATTGGGTAAATACACCCATTCCAAATGGGAAAAGTTGGCCCAAACAAACGGGTGCAGTGGTTCATGCCTGTAATCCTAGTACTTTGGGAGGCTGAGGCAGAAGGATCACCTGAGCTCAGGAGTTCAAGATCAACCTGGGCAACATAGTGAGACCTCGTCTCTACAAAAACTTTTTTAAATTAAAAAAATTAGCCAGGTGTGGTGGCGCACACCTGTGATCCCACTTACTTGGGAGGCAGGAAGATCACTTAAACTGAGGATGTCAAGGCTGCAATGAGCTATGATTATGCCACTGTACTCCAGCCTGGGTGACAGAGTGAGACCCTATTTCAATCAATCAATCAATCAGTGCACCACTTTTTAGAGGAAAAGCCTCTCAAGTCTTCCTGGGATTTGAGGTCTTCCATTTCATCAGGGTGTTCTGGATGGGTAGCTTTAAGGGTAGGGCCTTTCTGACTCAGCCTGGGTGCCCCAAAGACTTCAGCACCAGAAAGAGTCACTTTTTTAGTCCAGGCAGTGTCACCTACTTGTTTGAAACAGCATCTAACTGCCCAGAAGCCACCCTGCCCCTCTCTATAATGTGCTTCCCCACAAAACTAGTAGAGTTTGAACTGACAGTTACTTCTCCTCAAGTGAGATCCAATTCCCTGAATGCTTCAGGGACAGTATTGGGTGGTGGCTACAGTCCCACCTGACCTCCTGTCTAGGTCTCTTGGCTTTTCTATCTATTCAGATTCCTTGCCTGAACTTTTGATATAATGATTGTAGTGATCTGCCTCAGTATCTAACATCAAGACACTCGGCAAGTTTTCTCTTGAAACTGCATCTCCAACTCGTTTCCACCAGATTGGATTCTCTATGCTTAAGAAAAGAACAGCACAGGACTAGCCACCTGCTGCTTGGGACATGACGCCCTGGGCCTTGCTTCTGTCCCTGTTAGTGCCACCTTTTTTGTTTCCTTCACACTTGGGCTCCTTCCTGTTTTTCCAGTTCTGTCCTCTACTATCCCACTTCGGAACGATTTCGATAACAAGGAGTAAAGGATCACCTCTCCCCCTTGCCTGCTAAATGCAACCGAAATTGGAAATAAAACGACCCAACCTCAGCTAAGTTGCAGATGCCAGTCATCAAAAATGAAACCTATAGATTCTATCCATTTTAGTAATTTCCCCGGAAGGCATAATTTTTTTTTTTAATTTTTATTTTTCTGAGATGGAGTTTCGCTCTTGTTGCCCAGACTGGAGTGCAATGGCAAGATCTTGGCTCACTGCAACCTCTGCCTTTCCGGTTCAAGCAAATCGGGTTCAAGCCTCCACTTCCCACGTAGCTGGGACTACAGAAATGCACCATCACGCCTGGCTAATTTTGTATTTTTTGTAGAGATGGGGTTTCTCCATGCTGGTCAGGCTGGTCTCCAACTCCCAACATCAGCTGATCCACCCAAATCGGCCTCCCAAAGTGCTGGGATTACAGGCATGAGCCACCGAGCCTGGTCTGACATAATCATTTTCAAATTGATCTGTCCTTGTTTTTAATTCCATTCTGTAGCTAATATGGGAATTCAGTTACTTAAAAAATTCAATCTCTTAAAATTAAAAAAGGGGGCTGGGAGTGGTGGCTCACGCCTGTAATCTCAGCACTTTGGAAGGCTGGGGCGGGTGGATCACTAGGTCGGGAGATTGAGACCATCCTGGCTAACACGGTGAAACCGCGTCTCTACTAAATATACAAAAAAATTAGCCGGGCGTGGAGGCAGGCGTCTGTAGTCTCAGCTACTCGGGAGGCTGAGGCAGGAGAATGGCGTGAACCCGGGAGGCGGAGCTTGCAGTGAGCAGAGATTGCACCACTGCACCTCAAGCTGGGTGACAGAGCAAGACTCCATCTCAAAAAAATCAATCAATCAATCAATCAATAAGGGAATCAATTAAACAAATCATGCCCTATCTTGTACTGAAGAACCAAGACCTACCTATATTCATAAAATTCTCATTAAAGTATGAATTAAAAGCTACAAAAATAATATGCTGCACACGTCTTTCTGAAGTAAGCACACACTGAAATCTGCTAATCAGTGATTCTACAAGTGAGGAGCTTTAACTGGCTTTCCAGGATATTCTACTGGGATTAACAAGGGAGAAAGAAAGCAGGTATTAAGAAATCAAAAAGTGAAGTGATTATGTTCATCCATGTTAAGGAGTTTACCTAGACTTCAATGATCCCCTCAATAATACAATGGTGAAGGATTCTAGAATCCCGCAGCTGAAAATGTCGAGTTCGATTATATTATTGTTATACATATTCCTTTTCATCAACTCGTAGAAGCAAATCCAATACAAGCTAATTGAGCACAAGATGCGGTGTTCTTAAAGTTTCATCCCTGAAGCAGCTGCATCAGCATCATTTGGAAAATTGTTAGAAATAAAAATTCTAGGCTGGGCGCAGTGGCTCAAGCCTGTAATGCCAACACTTTGGGAGGCTGAGGCGGGCGGATCACGAGGTCAGGAGATCGAGACCATCCTGGTTAACATGGTGAAACCCCGTGTCTACTAAAAATACAAAACAAAACAAAAAAAAAATTAGCCAGGCATGGTGGCGGGCGCCTGTAGTCCCAGCTACTCGCGAGGCTGAGGCAGAAGAATGGCGTGAACCCGGGAGGCGGAGCTTGCAGTGAACTGAGATTGGGCCACTGCACTCCAGCTTGGGCGACAGAATGAGACTCCATCACAAAAAAAAAAAAAAAAATTCCCAGATCTGTCCCAGACCTACCAAATCAAAAATCCAGAGGAGCCCAGGTGCCGGTGACTCACACTTGTAATCCAGCACATTGAAGGCCACGGCAAGAGAATCACTTGAGGCCAAGAGTTTGAGGTTAACCTGGGCAACAACATAGGAAGACCCAATCTCTCAAAAAAAAAAAAAAAAAAAAAAAAAAAAAAAAAAAAAGTCCAGGGCATGACACTCAGCAATCTATCTATCTGTCTGTCTGTCTATCTATCTATCTATCTATCTATCTATCTATCTATCTATCCATCTATCTATCTATCTATGTGTGTGTGTGTGTGTGTGTATTTACACTTTAAGTTCTGGGATACATGTGCAGAACTTGTACGTTTGTTACATAGGTATACACATGCCATGGTGGTTTGCTGCACCCATCAACCCATCATCTACATTAGGTATTTCTCCTAATGCTATCCCTCCCCTAGCCCCCCACTCCCCAAAAGGCCCTGGTGTGTGATGTTTCCCTCCCTGTGTCCATGTTTTCTCATTGTTCAACTCCCACTTATGAGTGAGAACATGCAGTGTTTGGTTTTCTGTTCTTGTGTTAGTTTGCTGAGAATGATGGTTTCCAGCTTCATCCATGTCCCTGCAAAGGAGATGCACTCAGCCCTTTTTATGGCTGCATAGTATTCCATGGTGTATATGTGCCACATTTTCTTTATCTAGTCTATCACTGATGATCATTTGGGTTGGTTCTAAGTCTTTGCCATTGTGAACAGTGCTGAAATAAACATACGTGGGCATGTGTCATTATAGTAGAATGATTTATAATCCTTTGGGTATATACCTAGTAATGGGATTGCTAGGTCAGATGGTATTTCTGGTTCTAGATTCTTGAGGAATTGTCACACTGTCTTCCACAATGGTTGAACTTATTTACACTCCCACCAACAGTGTAAAAGCATTCTTAGTTCTCCACATCCTCTCCAGCATCTGTTGTTTCTTGACTTTTTAATGATCACCATTCTAACAATGGGGTTTTCTAAATATACAATCATGTCATCTGCAAACAAAGACAACTTGACTTCCTTTCTTCCTATTTGAATACCCTTGATTTCTTTCTCTTGCCTGATTGCCCTGGCCAGAACTTCCAACACTATGTTGAATAGGAGTGGTGAGAGAGGACATCCTTGTCTTGTGCCAGTTTTCAAAGGGAATGCTTTCAGTTTTTCCCCATTCAGTATGATATTGGCTGTGGGTTTGTCATAAATAGCTCTTATTATTTTGAGATACGTTCCATCAATACCTAGTTTATTCAGAGTTTTCAGCGTGAAGGGCTGTTGAATTTTGTCGAAGGTCTTTTCTGCATCTATTGAGATAATCATGTGGTTTTGTCGTTGGTTCTGTTTATGTGATGGATTACATTTATTGATTTGTGTATGTTAAACCAGTCTTGCATCCCAGGGATGAAGCCGACTTGGTCATAGTGACTAAGCTTTTTGATGTGTTGCTGGATCCAGTTTGCCAATATTTTATTGAGGATTTTCGCATCGATGTTTATCAGGGATATTGGTCTGAAATTTTCTTTTTTTGTTGTGTCTCTGCCAGGTTTTGGTATCAGGATGATCCTGGCCTAATAAAATGAGTTAGGGAGGATTCCCTCTTTTTCTATTGTTTGAAATAGTTTCAGAAAGAATGGTACCAGCTCCTTTGTGTACCTCTGGTAGAATCTGGCTGTGAATCCGTCTAGTCCTGGACTTTTTTTGGTTGGTAGGCTATTAATTACTGCCTCAATTTCAGAACTTGTTATTGGTCTATTCAGGGATTCTACTTCTTCCTGTTTTAGACCTGGGAGGGTGTATGTGTCCAGGAATTTATCCATTTCTTCTAGATTTTTTTTTTTTTTTTTTTTTTGAGACAGAGTCTTGCTCTGTTGCCCAGGCTGGAGTGTAATGGTGCGATCTCGGCTCACTGCAAGCTCTGCCTCCCAGGTTCACGCCATTCTCCTGCCTCAGCCTCCCGAGCAGCTGGGACTACAGGCACCTTCTGCTACACCCAGCTAATTTTTTGCATTTTTAGTAGAGACGGGGTTTCACCATGTTAGTCAGGATGGTCTCAATCTCCTGACCTTATGATCCACCCGCCTCGGCCTCCCGAAGTGCTGGGATTACAGGCGTGAGCCACCGCACCTGGTCATTTCTTCTAGATTTTCTAGTTTATTTGCATAGAGGTGTTTATAGTATTCTCTCATGGGATCAGTGGTGGGATCAGTGGTGATATTTGTATTTTGTATTTCTGTGGGATTAGTGGTGATATCCTCTTTATCATTTATTGCATCTATTTGATTCTTCTCTCTTTTCTTCTTTCTTAGTCTGACTAGTTGTCTATCTATTTTGTTGATCTTTTTAAAAAACCAGCTCCTGGATTCATTGATTTTTTGAAGGGTTTTTCATGTCTCTATCTCCTTCAGTTCTGCTATGATCTTAGCTATTTCTTGTCTTACACTAGCTTTTGAATTTGTTTACTCTTGCTTCTCTGGTTCTTTTAATTGTGATGTTACAGTGTCGATTTTAGATCTTTTATGCTTTCTCTTGTGGGCATTTAGTGCTACAAATTTCCCTCTAAACACTACTTTAAATGTGTCCCAGAGATTATAGTACATTGTGTCTTTGTTCTCATTGGTTTCAAATAACTTATTTATTTCTGCCTTAACTTCATTATTTACCCAGTAGTCATTCAGGAGCAGGTTGTTCAGTTTTCATGTAGTTGTGCAATTTTTAGTGAGTTTCTTAATCCTGAGTTCTAATTTTATTGCACTGTGGTCTGAGAGACTGTTTGTTATAATTTCTATTCTTTTACATTTGCTAAGGAGTGTTTTACTTCCAATTATGTGGTCAATTTTAGAATAAGTGTGATGTGGTACTGAGAAGAATGTATATTCTGTTGATTTGGAGTGGTGAGTTCTGTAGATGTCTCTTAGGTCCATTTAGTCCAGAGCTGTGTTCAAGTCTTGAATATCCTTGTTAATTTTCTGTCTCGTTGATCTAATATTGACAGTGGGGTGTTAAAGTCTCCCATTTTTATTGTGTGGGAGTCTAAGTCTCTTTGTAGGTCTCTAAGAACTTGCTTTATGAATCTGGGTGCTCCTGTATTGGCTGCATATATATTTGGGATAGTTAGCTCTTCTTGTTGCATTGATCCCTTTACCATTATTTAATGTCCTTGTCTCTTTTGATCTTTGTGGGTTTAAAGAGTGTTTTATCTGAGACTAGGATTGCAACCCTTGCTTTTTTTTGCTTTCCATGTGCTTGGCAAATATTCCTCCATCCCTTTATTTTGAGTCTATGTGTATCTTTGCACATGAGATGGGTCTCCTCAATGCAGCACACTGATGGGTCTTGACTCTTTATCCAATTTGCCAGTCTGTGTCTTTTAATTGCGGCATTTAGCCCATTTATATTTAAGTTAATATGTTATGTGTGAATTTGATCCTGTCATTATGATGCTAGCTGGTTATTTTGCCGTTAGTTGATGCAGTTTCTTCATAGTGTTGATGGTCTTTACTTGGTATGTTTTTGCAGTGGCTGGTACTGGGTGTTCCTTCCATGTTTAGTGCTTCCTTCAGGAGCTCTTGTAAGGCAGGTCTGGTTGTGACAAAATCAGCATTTGCTTGTCTGTAAAGGATTTTATTTCTCCTTCACTTATGAAGTTTAGTTTGGCTGGATGTGAAATTCTGGGTTGAAAATTCTTTTCTTTAAGAATTCTTTTCTTTAAGCATGTCGAATATTGGCCCCTGCTCTTCTGGCTTGTAGGATTTCTGCAGAGATCTGCTGTTAGTCTTATGGGCTTCCCTTTGTGGGTAACCTGACCTTTCCTTCTGGCTACCCTTAACATTTTTTCCTTCATTTCAACCTTGGTGAATCTGACGATTATGTGTCTTGCAGTTGCTCTTCTCGAGGAGCATCTTTGTGGTGTTCTCTGTATTTCCTGAATTTGAATGTTGGCCGTCTTGCTAGGTTGGGGAAGTTCTCCTGGATAATATTCTGAAGAGTATTTTCCAACTTGGTTCCATTCTCCCCGTCACTTTCAGGTACATCAATCAATGTAGATTTGGTCTTTTCACACAGTCCCATAATTCTTGGATTTCATAGTCCCATATTCCTTTTCATTCTTTTTTCTCCAATCTTGTTTTCTCACTTGATTTCACTAAGTTGATCTTCAGTCTCTGATATCCTTTCTTCCGTTTGATCAATTTGGCTGTTGATACTTATGTAGGTTTCATGAAGTTCTCGTGCTGTGTTTTTCAGCTCCATCAGGTCATTTATGTTCTTCTCTAAACTCGTTATTCTAGTTAGCAATTCCTCTAACCTTTTTTCAAGGTTCTTAGCTTCCTTGCATTGGGTTGGAACATGCTCCTTTAGCTCGGAGGAGTTTGTTATTACCCACCCTCTGAAGCTTACTTCTGTCAGTTCATCAAACTCATTCTCCGTCCAGTTTTGTTCCCATGCTGGCAAGGAGTCGTGATCCCTTGGAGGAGAAGAGGCATTCTGGGTTTTGGAATTTTCAGCCTTTTTGCACTGGTTTCTCCGCATCTTCATGGATTTATCAACCTTTGGTCTTTGATGTTGGTGACCTTTGGATGGGGTCCCTGAGTGGACATCCTTTTTGTTGATGTTGATGCTATTCCTTTCTGTTTGTTAGTTTTCCTTCTAACAGTCAGGCCCCTCTGCTGCAGGTCTGCTGGAGTTTGCTGGAGATCCACTCCAGACCCTGTTTGCCTGGGTATCACCAGCGGAGGCTGCAGAACAGCAAAGACTGCTGCCTATTCCTTTCTCTGGAAGCTTCATCCCAGAGGGGCACCTGCCAGATGCCAGCCGGAGCTCTCTTGTATGAGGTGTCTGTCAGCCCCTGATGGGAGGTGTCTCCCAGTCAGGAGACACAGGGGTCAAGGAACCACTTGAGAAGGCAGTCTGACCCTTAGCAGAGCTCGAACACTGTGCTGGAAGATCAGCTGCTCTCTTCAGAGTCGGCAGGCTGGAACGTTTAAGTCACTGAAGCTCCACCCACAGCTGCCCCTTCCCCCAGTTGTTCTGTCCCAGGGAGATGGGGATTTTATCTATAAGCCCGACTGGGGCTGCTGCCTTTTTTTCAGGGATGCCCTGCCCAGAGAGCAGGAATCTAGAGAGGCAGTCTGGCTACAGCGTGGATTTGCAGAGCTGTGGTGGGTTCCACCCAGTCCAAACTTCCTGGTGGCTTTGTTTACACTGTGAGGGGAAAACTACCTACTCAAGCCTCAGTAATGGTGGACGCCCTTCCCCCCACCAAGCTCGAGCATCCCAGGTTGACTTCAGATTGTTGTGCTGGCAGCAAGAATTTCAAGCCAGTGGATCTTAGCTTGCTGGGCTCTGTGGGGGTGGGATCTGCTGAGCTAGTCCACTTGGCTCCCTGGCTTCAGCCCCCTTTCCAGGGCAGTGAATGGTTCTCTCTTGCTGGCATTCCAGGTGCCACTGGGGTACGAAAAAAAAAACTCCTGCAGCTAGCTCAGTGTCTACCCCAATGACCACCTAGTTTTATGCTTGAAACCCAGGGCCCTGATGGCCTAGGCACCAGAGGGAATCTCCTGCTGTGCGGGTTGCGAAGATCATGGGAAAAGCATAGTATCTAGGCCAGTGCACCATTCCTCACGGCACAGTCCCTCAGGGCTTCCCTTGGCTAGGGAAGGGAGTTCCCCAATCCCTTATACTTCTCAGGTGAGGCAACACCCCACCCTGCTTCAGCTCGCCCTCTGTGGGCTGCACCCATTGTCTAACCAGTCCCAATGAGATGAACTAGATATCTCAGTTGGAAATGCAGAAATCACCCACCTTCTGCATCGATCTCCCTTGGAGCTGCAGACTGGAGTTGTTCCTATTCAGCCATCTTGCCAGCAATCGTTTTGTGTGTGTGTGGGGGGGTGTGTGTGATGGAGTCTCGCTCTGTCACCTAGGCTGGAATGCAGTGGCGCAATCTCAGCTTAGTGCAACCTCCGCCTCCCAAGTTAAAGTAATTCTTCTGCCTCAGCCTTCCAAGTAGCTAGAACTACAAGTGCACGCTGCCACGCTCAGCTCATTTTTTTTTTTAATTTTAGTAGATACGGGGTTTCACCGTGTTGCCCAGGTTGATCGCAAACTCTGAGCTCAGGCAATCCACCTGCCCCAGCCTCCCAAAGTGCTGGGATTACAGGCATGAGCCACCATGCCTAGCCAGCAATCTATATTTTAATAAGCCTTCCACATAATTCTGATGCATGCTCTAGTTTGACAACCACCACTTGAATTCCCCCTCCCTTAACACACAGAAGTATCAGGTGTCCCTCCTCATGTATGAAGCCATATTGGTATCTCTCCTGGCTGGGCTTGTCCTATTAGCCCACTGTGGGAATTAGATGTAATTCTCTACCTCTCTTAACCAGGGTCCATGATGGAGACTGCTAATTGTTCCCCAGGGTCTATGCTACTCTTCTTCCTACATTACAATCACTGGCCATCTCTACATGCTGTCACAACTTTTAGCAAGTCTTACAGTTTCCCAGCAGGAAGTGATGCATCCAATCCTCTCTGGCCTCTAGCTATGGCTGTACAAATAATTGGTTTGGACCAATAATGTGTGGATGGAAGTGATGCATTCAACTTCCAGATTATATTCTTTAAAATAAACAAGCAAGCAAGCAAAAATCTGGCTGCCTTCTTCTTCCTCTTTCCTTCCCAACCGGAATATTGATATGGTATCTAGTGTGAGGGTGAGGACCTCATCTTAGGAGATGGTGGTGCAACAAGATAGATGAAACCTAAGTCCCTGGATGCTTGTAGATCAGAGCTGCCCCAATAACCTAAACTATCTTCTTCTGGACTACTATGGGAGAGAAATCAATGCACTGCAATCTTGTTGGAACTAACATATTTTTCTTTGTTACACAACCTACCCTATATCTTCTTTAGAAGACGAAGCTTCCTTCCTAGAACTTCAACCCCATATCCTTTCCTAAGGTTGAGATTTCATTCCCATAAACCTACCTATCTTAGTCCATTTGTACTTCGAAAACAAAATACCTCAGACTGGGTAATTTATAAACAACAGAAACTTTTCACAGTTCTGAGGACTGGGAAGTCCAAGACCAAGGTGCCACCAGGTTTAGTGCCTGATGAGGGCCTGGTCTCTCGGCTACCAAGATGGTGCCTTGTTGCTGTGTCCAGGAGTGACAAACACTGTGTCCTTACATGGAGGATGTATAAAAGAGATGCAAGTTCTCTCAAGCCCTTTTGTAAGGTAATTAATCCCATTCATGAGGGCTCTGCCCTCATGGCTGACTCACTCCCTAAAGGCCTCCACCTCTTAATACTCTCACACTGATGATTAAGTTTCAACACATGAACTCTGGAGCACATTCAGACCACAGTATCACCTTTTATATATTTCCCCACCAAAGACAGTTGCCACTTTCCATAAAGTACTTCTATTCCGGTAATGATGAGCTATGTAATTTTCCCACTGAGGACATCTACAAAAGCCAGACAAATGTATTTGTTGAAAACTCATAAAGGCACAGAAGAACTAGCAAGGCACTTTAAAATAACTAGGCTAAGATAATGAAGAAGAGGAGAATCTGGAGAGGTGTCTTTGGGCTTGCTTTTTCCCCTGAAGCATTTGCCAATTCTAGAACAGGTAACTGAGAGTCTGAGTAAGATTTATAATGGTCTTGACTGGCTAAGAAAATGGAAAAATGAGAGTCAAAGCCAACCAAGGGTAGAAGAGAGGTGCTGGTAACTCCCCACCTGAGACTGGGGCCTGAAGGGCTGCATTTTAAGCATATTTTAAGCATAAGGGTGAAGTAGAAATAGAATATCCTTGCAGGGACACAATCTAGTTTTGAATCATTGTAATCACTGAAATTGGATTAAGATGATCCTGAATTATGAGGCCTCTTAGGTGCCTTCCTAAAGCGAATATAATTCCTTCCAGAGGAACTTAATCCTGAACCTCAAATTTGTCCACCATTTTTTTTTTCAAATAACATCTGGCATAGGATAAAAAATAACCAGGTATTTAAGGAAACAAGACTACATGAATAGTAACAACAATAACAAAATATTAAGAGCAAGGATAAAGTGGATGCCACTGCTAATTAAGAGGCAGAAATGGGCATTCAGAAATCATCTTCTGAAAAGAGCTTGTCGGGAGAAGAGAATGTGATGTTTAGAAAGATGCCCCTCATAGCTAATGCAACCAGGCACTTTTTTTTTTCTGTTGCCCAGGCTGAAGTGCAGGGGTGCAATTACAGCTCACTGCAGCCTCAACCCCCTGGGCTCAAGCAATCCTCCCACCTTGGCCTCCCAAAGTGCTAGGATTACAGGGATGAGCCATCGCGCCCAGCTTTAGGAACATTCTTAATTAGCCATCATCAAAGCTACAGTTCTTTCAAGTTGTTCTTCTACCATGAATCAGAACAATGCTTAATTAAGGTATTCTGAAGAGATACTGTACTTTCTTCATGGATGTGCTAGGGAGCTATCTATAGCCCATTCAAAATATTCTATATGCAAATAAGTTGTTTAAGCTGGACAAAAATTCACTTTCCTACCTTTCTCAAAGTGGTGGTATTCATGGCAGTCTTTGAGAGAAAATGGAAAACAGAAAAGGAAACAAAAGGAACAAAACTGGAGGCATCACACTACCTGACTTCAAAATATACTACAAAGCTGTAGTAACTAAAACAACATGATACTGACAAAAAACCAGACACACAGACCAATGGGACAGAATGAAGAACACAAAAATAAATTCACATACTTAGAGCCAACTGATTTTCGACAAAGGTTCCAAGAAAGCACAATGGAGAAAAGACAGTCTCTTCAATACATGGTGATGGAAATTGGATATCCACATGCAGAAGAATAAAGCTAGACCCATATATTTTACCATATACAAAAATCAAATCAAAATGGATTAAAGACTTAAGTGTAAGACCTGAAACAATAAAACTAGTAGAAGAAAACATAGGGGAAATGTTTCATAACATTGTTCTGAGCAAGGATTTTTTTGATAAGACCCCAAAAGCACAAGCAACAAAAAGAAAAAGAGACAAATAGAATTATTTCAAACTAAAAAGCTTCTGCACATCAAAGGAAACAATCAACGGAGTGAAGAGACAAGTTGCAGAACAGGAGAAAATATTTGCAAATCATACATCTGACAAGGGGTTCATATCAGAATATATGAGGAACTCAAAAGCTAAATAATAATAATAATGATAATAATCTGCCAGAGTATGGTGGCTCACATCTATACTGCCAGAACTTTGGGAGGCCAAGGTGGGAGACTCACTTGAGACCAGGAGTTCAAGACCAGCCTGTGCAAAATAGTAAGACTCTGTCTCTACAGAAAATTTAAAAATTAGCCAGGCATGATGGCACACACCTGTAGTCTTAGCTACTGGGGAGGCTGAGGTGGAAGGCTCACTTGAACCCAGGAATTTGAGGCTGCAGTGGGCCATGATTGCACTGCTGCACTCTAGCCTAGACAATAGAGCAAGAATCTGTCTCAAAAAAAGAAAAAGTGGTATATAGATACAATGGAATACTATTCAGCCATAAAAAAGAATTAAATCCTGTCATACACAACAACATGGATGAATCTGGAGGACATTATGTGAAGTAAAATAAGCCAGGCATAGAAAGACAAATACCTCATGATCTTGATCATACGTGGAATCCAAAGAAGTTGATCTCACAGAAGTACTTAGTAGGACAGTGGTTACCAGATGCTGGGGAGGGTAGGACAGAGAGAAAATAAAGAGAGGTTGGTCAACAAGTACAAAGTCACAGTTAGATAGGAGGAATAAGGTCTGGAGTTCTACTGCACAGTAGAGTGACTATGGTTAACAATATTACATATTTTAAAATAGCTAGAAGAGAGAATATTGAATGTTCTCATCACAAAGAAATGACTATATAGTTTGGCTGTGTCCCCACACAAATGTCATCTTGAATTGTAGTTCCCATAATCCCCATGCATCGTGGGAGGAACCCTGTGGGAAGTAATTGAATCACGGGGGCAGTTACCACCATGCTGCTGTTCTTATGATAGTGAGTGAGTTCTCACGAGATCTGATGGTTTTATAAGGGGCTTTCCCCACTTTTGCACAGCACTTCTCCTTCCTGCCATCATGTGAAGAAGGATGTGTTTGCTTTCCCTTCTGCCATAATTTTAAGTTTCCTGAGGCCTCTCCAGCCATGCTGAACTGTGAGTAAATTAAACCTTTTTCCTTTATAAGTTACCCAGCCTCAAGTATGTCTTTATTAGCAGAGTGAGAAGGAACTAATACAAATGATAAATATAAGAGGTGATGGATATGCTAAATATTCTGATTTGATTTTCACACAATGTACCACGTATTGAAACATCACACTGTATCCCATGAATATGTACAATTATGATGTGCCAATTAAAAACAAAATTAAAGAAAGGCAAACAAAATATCAAATGATGACAATATACAATATTATATATATATAATACAATTACATAATATTATATACTTGAGATAGGAAATTTTTTAAAAATCCATTACCTCTTGATATGGTTTGGCTCTGTATCCCAACCAAAATCTCATTTTGAATTGTAATCCCCACGTGTTGAGGGCAGGACCTGGCGGGAAGTGATCAGATCATAAGAGTGGTTTCCCTCATGCGGTCTTATGATAGTGAGGGAGTTCTCAATGAGATCTGATGGTTTAAAAGTGGCAGTTTCTGGCCAGGCACGGTGGCTCACACCTGTAATCCTAGCACTTGGAGAGGCCAAGGCGGGTGGATTACCTGAGAGCAGGAGATCGAGACCATCCTGACTAACATGGTGAAACCCCATCTCTACTAAATAGACAAAAAATTAGCCGGGTGTGGTGGCGGGCTCCTGTAGTCCCAGCTACTCGGGAGGCTGAGGCAGGAGAATGACCTGAACCCAGAAGGCCAAGCTGGCAGTGAGCCAAGATTGTGCCACTGCACTCCAGCCTGGGCAACAGAGCGAGACTCTGTCTCAAAAAAAAAAAAAAAAAAAAGTGGCAGTTTCTCCTATACTCTCTCTCTCTCCTGCCACCAAGTAAGACGTGCCTTGCTTCCCCTTCACCTTCCGCCATGATTGTAAGTTTCCTGAGGCCTCCACAGTTATGGGGCACTGTGAGTCAATTAAACCTGTTTATTTTATAAATTATTCAGCCTCAGGCAATTCCTTATAGCAGTGTGAAACCGAACTAATATACCTCTGAAGCATTCAATACATTAGAAGCTAACATTTTCTAAACGGAGGTATGTGGTCCTAAAAAAATAAAATAAAATACAAAATCAATCCTCAAAAAGAAAATAGGCCAGGCAGCTGTAATCCCAGCACTTTGGGAGGCCGAGGTGGGAGGATTGCTTGAGCCCAGGAGTTCAAGACCAGCCTAGGCAACACATTGAGATGCCATCTTAGGAAAAAAAAAAAAATGAAGAAAATAAACAATAATTAAATTTTATCTCAAAATAGCGCCATGAATTAAGCGAAAAGGTACTGATATTTCTGTTGGGGTCCGTGCCGGGGGTGGTGGAGAATGAAAGAACACACAAAAGACAAAGACACACAGAGAACATGGCGGCCGCGCTCAGAGCCTCCGCCTCACTTTATTTATACCCCATAAACCCCACCTCAGCAGAAAGAATGCAATGCAAAACAAACTTTCTTTTCCCAGATGTAACCGTCTACTCAGTTCCTTGTTTCTATGCTCTTCCTTATCTGCCCGCCTTCTTGGCGCCTACGGGAGTTCATTAAAAGTTCAATTGGAGATATTGTCCTTGAGCCCTATCTATTCTCAGCATACTGTTTTCAAAGGCCCCTGCATATTTCCATTCTACACACCAAGAAACTGAGGCTCAATAACCCCAAAGTCACAGTTAGTCCGGGCAGGTGCCTGGTTCTCAAATCTCAAATTCATGAGTCAAGCTAGACACCAGGAACGGGGAAGGGGAAAATGTAAACTGACCCAGCATCATATTATCTCTGAACAGCCAAAACAAGAGAGTGGCATCAACTCATGGGAAAATAAGACACTGTTGTTTGCGTAGTAAGTAGATCCGAGGGAACGAGATTCCATAAAATGTTCAAAAAAGGCCTTAAATAGAGGGTCTAAACAAGGAGTACTTAAACAAATTAATTCACCACACAATTGAGAAAATGCCAGGGCAGTCACAGAACTGAGCTAGAGCAGGCACTTCAGAGTAAGCACAAGCACTGTCACCCTTGCTCTCTGCCAGCCCCATGTCACATCCCCACATCCTGACTTCCAGTCTGCTCTCTGAGGACCCTGGTTGAATTTCATAGCTTCTGAGATAGCTTCCAGCATCAAACTGCTACTATTGCCCAGAAAAGAATTGTGCTTTTTCTTATTTTCTTTTTTAAATTCCACTTATCTTATTTGTACCTCAATATCTGTATACATAATTCCCTGTTCTGGCCCTCCTTTCCTGCCCTGAGCCTGCTGGAAAGCTTTTCACTTTCCTTTCTGGTCACCACATTTTGCCCTTCCTTTTAAAGCAACTCAAATGTACCCTCTCATCTGTGCTGCCTGCTCCTTTAGCCTGCAAGATCTCGTCTTTCAAAAATATTCCCTAGCCAGGCACAGTAGCTCACGTCTGTAATCCTAAGAACTTTGGGAGGCCGAGTTGGGAGGATCTCTTGAGCCCCGGACTTGAGACCAGGAATTTGAGACCAGCCTGGGCAACATAGCAGGACGCCATCTCTACAAAAAGTAGTCCCAGATACTCGGGAGGCTGAGGCTGGAGGATCAGCTTAAGACGGAAGGCAGAGGTTGCGGGGAGCTGAGATAGCACCGCTGCACTCCAGCCTGGGCGACAGGGTAAGACCCTGTCTCAAAATAAATATAATATAGGCCAGGCGCAGTGGCTCATGCCTGTAATCCCAGCACTTTGGGAGGCTGAGGCAGGCGGATTACCAGGTCAGGAGATCGAGACCATCCTGGCTAACACGGTGAAACCCCATTTCTACTGAAAATGCAAAAAATTAGCTGGGTGTGGTGGTATGTGTCTGTAGTCCCACCTACTCGGGAGGCTGAGGCAGGAGAATTGCTTGAACCCGGGAGGCTGAGGTTGCAGTGAGCTGCGATCGCGCCACTGCACTCCAGCCTGGGCGACAGAGCGAGACTCTGTCTCAAAATAAATATAATATAATATAATATAATATAATATAATATAATATAATATATAAAATTGGTCAGGCGTGGTGGCACACATTGTTGTCCTAGCCACTTGGGAGACCCAGGTGGAAGGATCACTGGAGCCCAAGAGTTCAGGGCTGCAGTGAGCCACGATGCCGCCACTGCACTCCAGCCTGGGTGACAGAGTGACACCCTGTCTCTCAAAAATAATATATATATATAAAAAACAAAACTTTAAGTAAATACAAAGTCCCAGAAGGACGCAGGTAGTATCTAGGTGGCCAGATGCTTCAGGATTTTCTACTCCAGGATGGATAGATGGGCCAAGCAAGACCCAGATTACAGCAACGAGCAAAATTTATGGGACGCTAAAAATCTCGCTAATCAAGATTAATTAATATTAATCTAACAATATTTAAGACAACTAACATTTAAGGCAATTTTAATACGCTTATTAATATTTAAGGTAATTTAAAAAATATCCGCAAAAGAGGGCCCAAGGACTGGCGCCTGATTTTGTAAATAAAGTTTCACTGGAAGCTCCAGCAAGCATCTGTCTACTCAATAACCAGACTCCAGCATTCGCAATATCAAATGGCACTGTGTGTGTCCGTCGCTAGAAGCCACTTCCTCCACCCGTTCAAAAAAAAAAAAAAAAAAAAAAAAAAGCTCCAAATAAGCTGAGAGACGAAGAAAAGATCGTTTCTCCGCAGGCTGCCAGGGGTTTCAGAGACGCCGGACGCTGGAGAGCAGGGATAGAAAGAAGCTTGCGGTGACCCCTGCCGGCCGCCGGCACCCACATTCTACCCGGCTAATCGGGTCCTGCCGCTTTAAATCCGGGAGGCTCGGTGGCGCAGGGCAGGCAGTTGCCAGGGGAGACCAACGCACAACAAAGGCGCGCGCCCGCCAGAGCCGACAGGGGCCTCGGCCACTGAGCTGGCTGTAATCCCGCCTCCCGCCAGCCATGGCCCATTTGCGCTCGCCTAGCAGCTTCGGACATCCGGGGAAGAAGAACCAGAAGGAATCTGAGGAGTTAGAGGAGGAGGAGGAAGAGATGGAGGAGGAGGAGGAGGAAGAGGTGGAGGAGGAGGAAGAGGAGGTGGAGGAGGAGTTTGTGGGGGAAGAGCAGGAGTTGGAGGCCCCTGAGAAGTTCAGCGATGAGTACCTCTGGAAGGTCATGGACATCGGTGACTACGACTACGACTTCCCAGACGTGCGCCCCCGCTTAGCCAGCATCGTCAGCCCTAGCCTGAGCTCTACGAGCGTGCCCAGCCAGAGCGCGACCAGCACCGAAATGCCGAGCGCCAGCCCACCCTCCAGTGCCTCCTCGCATAAAAGTACCGCCCCCGACCCACCCCTTCTTCGAGGGCTTTCTGGTCCCCAGGGGGCACCTGGTCCACCCACTCCCGTGCCTTCGTCGACCTGCGCGTCGTGCCTGATTTCTAAATGCATGCACCGTTCCATACACCTAATCTCTCTCACGTCCTTGTCAGAGGCACTGAACCCTTGGCTGAGCTGTTGTGATGATGCACGATTTAGGATATAGGCGAAACACTATAAAAGTTGAACTTGGGCATTGCTGTATGGAGTGCTTTTTTATTTTGAGACAAGAGTCTCGCTCTGTCGCCCACGCTGGAGTGCAGTGGCTGCAGCCTCGACCTCCTGGGCTCAAGCCTCCCATCGCAGCCTCCTGAGTAGCTGGAACTACAGGCACACGCCACCACGCCCAGCTAATTTGGCGTCTCACTATGTTGCCCAGGCTGATGGGAGTGCTCATTTTTATAACATTTTTGCGTGCATTCACACCGTTACATCTCTCTCTCTCTGTCTCTCTCAGTCTCTGTCTCTGTCTCTCTCTCTCTCTTCCCCTATCCCTTCTCCCTCCTCTCCCCCTCCCACTTCCTTCCCTCCCTCGTCCCCTCTCTTTCTCTCTCTCTCTCTCTCTGTCTCTCACACACACACACACACTCATATTATTTCCAGAGAAGTGCCTCAAGGGTGCTGTACTACTAAAACAGTCCTGCAAAAAAAAAAAAAAACAACCCTCTATTGTGTTTAACATCCTGTACTGAAGCCACTCCAGTCACTTTCTTGAAAAAAGAAGCAGAGAAGTCTTTTAGAGTAGGTTTCTCAAGCTCTAGTATTGACATTTTGGTCTGGATAATTCTTTGTTGGGGAGGGCTGGGGACTGTCCTGTGAATTATAGGATGTTTAGCAGCATGCCTGTCCTCTGCCCTTGTCTGTGCTAGGAGCACACACCCTTGCGGTGATCAAAAATGTCTCCAGACCTTGCCATGTGTTCCTGGGAGGGGGCAGAATTGCCCTTTTGATTTAGAGGGAGTAGCTGATTTTTAAATGTTTCATTCAACAGGTTTCCCTAAAATATTTCAGACATTTAGGAAAGACATGTCCGAAATGAGTATAGATAGGTAAGAAAATGTTTTCAAATTTCACATTTTTTGAACCCAATAATGTTTACCTTTTGAATAAACATGTTAGGAAGTAGAGTAAAATAATCCAGGGCATTTATGACTTATTTATTTTTAAAAGTTTTTTTTTTAATATACACTGGTAGACACTTTGGAAGAGAAAGGTTCCCACTTATCCCCAGCTTATTACCTAGCTCTAGAGATTACATGTCCACTTATCAGTGTAACATGAAAGAATAACTATATGTCATGGGTACAATTGTAAGTGCTTGAGAATTTAGAATATAGGCTTTAATTGGCTAAATGCAAGAGTGACCAGGGACACCTTTTGTGGAAGAGAGTGGAACTAATGGCCTTTCCTTTTTCCTTCCGTCTCTTCTTTTTCTTTTTATTGCTATTAGCCTTCAGGCACTTTAACTATAAGAAGAAGATACCAGAGAAATGCCTTCTGGAACATCTTTGTAAATACACACTGAAATCTCACACCAAACCTGAGTCAGTGATCTTGAATTACTAGTTACCCTAACTTTGCTTTTGTAAGCAACTTTTAAATTCTTAAGTTTAAGGAGAATTGTTCTGTCTCACTTAGATGTTTTTAGTTATCCTTTTAATTAAATTTGTAGTAGAGATAAGGTACGCACATGGTTAAAAAAAATCAGACTATACAAAGGTGAAAAAGTGACAGTCTCCATGCCCTTCTTTCCTCCTACTCCCATTCACCTTCAGTTTTGTTTCCATTATTATTTAAAATAACGTTTTCATTTCTTGGTTTATCAGTTTCTTATGTATTGAATTCCCACCTCTCCACTTTGGTAGTTATATTATTTTTAGTTTTTCTAACATTTAGGACTTTGAGGTATTTAAACCTCTACTTCTTGATTTATCAGTTTTAGTATCTATTGACGATTATGAAAAATTAACATGTTAATGCACTTCCTCCTTCCATCTCTCTTCTCTCCTCTTTTTTCCCTATTAACAACAAACTATATGATGTGATTAAAATGCAATATATATTTACATAAAGTTATATTACTTTCCCAAGCTTTATTATGCTTATATTATGGGGCTTGTTAATTATAATTAAAGTGCTCTGGAGTTGTTTCTAAAAATTGAAAACCAATAAACAATACTCACACTTCCATGTTAACAAACCAGTAATATGATTGAATCTATGGACAAGAAAATATAATCTTATCTCTGTAAAACTTGTCCCTTAAAAAGTAAATTTTTGCCGGACGCAGCGGCTCACTCCTGTAATCCCAGCACTTTGGGAGGCTGAGGAGGGCAGATCACGAGGTCACGAGTTCAAGACCAGCCTGGCCAACATAGTGAAACCCCGTCTCTACTAAAAATACAAAAATTCGCCTGGCATGGTGGCGCATGCCTGTAGTCCCAGCTACTTGGGAGGCTGAGGCAGGAGAATCGCTTGAACCCGGGAGGTGGAAGTTGCAGTGAGCCAAGATCGCACCATTGCACTCCAGCTTGGGCAACAGAGTGAGACTTCATCTCAAAAAATAAATAAATAACAAACGTTTTTGACTCTCCGTTGTTCTATCTATCCGTTTTTCTGGGTTGGCTCACCAGTCACACTTTGTTGGTTCCCATATTGTCTTCTTTCTTTTGTTCCTTTTCCTTTTGCTGGAGAAACTCCTCGGGTGAATTTTTTATGTAGGTCTCATGGATAGTCAAATTTCTGAGTTCTTGCCTGCCTTGAAATTTCTTCATTTTGCCCTCATACTTGATTTGTTAAAAAAACAAAACAAAAGAAAACCAACCTGCCAAAAACAAGAGATTTAAAACTATTTTTCCCTCAGAGTTCTAAAGACATTGCTTCATTGCCTCCTAGTAGCCCATACTGCCTCACCAGTCTTATCCTCAGACCATTCTGGTATATAATTACTTCCTCCCTTTTTCTTCTTTTCTTCAGAACTCCTCCTAGATGCTGTTGAACCTCTTCGATAGATTCTCCATCTTTAATAACATTTCCTTTGTATTTTCAGTATCTTCAGGATTTTTGATGTTTGTTTACCTGCTATTATGCAGCCCTTGTACAGAATTTTTTTATTGCAGGATTCATATTTGTCATTTCCAAGAACCAGTACTTGTTCTCTGATTGTTGCTGTTCAAAATCATTTGGTTTGTTTTTTGTGGTTTTTTTGTTTTTATCTCTTTGAGGGCACTGTTCTAATATATTAAAGTTCTCCTTTGTTCTTTGTATTATTTTTTCTTTCAAAGTCAGTTGTTCTGTTTATTTCTCTTGCTTTTTCTCTTCAATGCTACTGATTTTTCTTAAGTGGTAATCCTTTGTTGCCCATTTATATTTTTAAATGAATGACTGATAAATAGCTAGAATGGAATCCTTCCCTAGCTTAGTAGTTCTGTTTTCTGACAGAGCTTGCATGGGAGAGTCTGCTATGATCCCTGTACAGGTGGGTGGGGCTTATTAGAGTCACTTCCTGTGGAGTGTCTGGGCAGGGAGGAGTCAAGTTGGGTAATCCTACTATTACTAGAGTTAGGACAAGGACACTTCAGTGTATGGTCGTGGTTTATTTGTTTGTTTTTGAGACAGAGCCTTGCTCTGTCTCCCAAGCTGGAGTGCAGTAGTGCAATCATGGCTCACTGCAGCCTCCACCTCCTGGAGTCAAGCCATCCTCCTGCCTCAGCCTCCCAAGTAGTTGTGGCTACAGGCACGGAACACAACACCTGGCTAATCTTTTTATTTTTTGTAGAGACATGGTCTCACTATGCTGCCCAGGCTGGTCTTGAACTCCTGGGCTCAAGCTATCCTCCCAGCTCATCCCCCAAAAAAAGATTTGATGCAAACACACTGAGTTAACTTTACTGAAGAGATAAGAATAGAAGAAAATATTTCAAATAAAACAAAATCAGTATTTTCTATGTGCATTAATTAATGGATTATTAAATGTTCTATATTTAGAAGACCTGCTAACAACTATAGAGGTATACTGAAAACTAACATTTTTGTCAAAATTTCAGAAATATTCATCATAATTTGTCTCCAGGAATTCCAATATCAGTACAAACAGAAGAAAGCTGGCTCCAAGATTTGTTGGATAAAGTGCAATCAAGTGAGTAGTTTGACTTCTTAGCTTTTCCTGGGAGGAGGGATTGCATATTGGAAGTATCAGAGGTGTAGAAGGCCAGTAGAGCCAGATTTTAATCCCAGCCCCAACACATACTAACCTTGTGATGTTGGGCAAGTTGCTTACCCTCTTTGAGTCTTACTTTCTTCATCTCTTGGTAATAGTCATACTGTCACAGGATTCTTATGAAGATCAAAACAAGATTAAATATTTTCAGTATTCAATAAACGGTAGCAATTATGTTCACATCAAGAAATAATCTGCCATTATATTTTTGATACATATCTTTATTTTTATTATAAAAGTAACATATGCACACTTTTTAAATGTCAAATCACTGAGCAGTAGACAATCTAATAATTAAAATTTTAACTTTTCCAGTATATTTCCTTTCATCTTTTATATTCACATTTTATTTTAATTATTTTTTATTTTATGTCATTTATTCATCAAATGCTTACTGAGTACCTACCATTTGCCAAGCACCTACCATTTGCCAAGTACCTATCATAGGTTTAGCCTGTAATGGGGTATCAGCAGTGAAAAAAACAAACAAATCCCCTGTCTCAGTGATATTAACGTGTGGGAAGTGGAGGTGATGGTGAGAGCAATAATGTATAGAATAAATTAGTAAATACGTAAAACATTAGATGATGTAAGTGCTAAGAAGAAAAGTAAAGCAGGGAAGGGGGTGGAAAGTGTCGGGGGTTGGAGGTAGGGTGCAAGTTTACACAGGGTGCCTAGGGAAATCTTTCCTGAGAACCTGAGGTGTTTGAGCAAAGACCTACAGGAGGTGAGAGAATGAGCCAGGACAATCTCACAGGAAAGGTGTTCCAGGCAAAGGAACAGCAAGTACCTCCTTCTAGAACAAGAGGCCAGTGTGGCTACAGTGGAGTAAGCAAGGAGGAGAATCTTAGGGGATGAGGTCAGAGAGATCTGAGGACCAGATCTTTCTCACTGGGAGTGAGGTGGGAAGTTGCTGCAGAATTTGTGCAGAGAAGTGATATAATCCAACTGGCATTTTTAATGACTGCTGGCTGCTGAGAAAATATGAGGGCAAGAGCCCAGAGATTGAGCCCTGCAGCACTCCATTGTTAAGCTGGGGACATGAGGAAGAAACTAAGGAAAAGCATCCAGTGATGTAGAATAAAAACCAGAAAGTGTCCTAGATACCAATAAAATTTCAAAGAGGCAGGAATGATCAACAGGCTCAAATGGTACTCAGAGGTTAGGAAGATGAGGACTGAGAACTAACTACTAGATCTAGCATGTAGAAGTCATTGGTTATGTGGATAGGACCAGCTTCATTGTAACTGTGGGGATAAAAGCCCAATTGGAGTGGGCTCAAAAGAGAGTGAAGTAAGTGTAGAATAGAAATGGAATCATACTCCACAGTCACATTTCATTGCTAAGCTTTTAATGGTACAATGGTGTAATTAAAACATCAACATAGTCTTATTTTTTAAAAGTCAAAAGATACAAATCAAACAATAATTTCTTTCAACTATTACCCTCAGTTTCAGATGTCACCACTATTATCATGTTGGTGTGTATCTTTCCAAATCTTTTTCTAAGCTTTTGTATCCGTATAAAAGTGTAGTAGTGTGGCCGCTTTTGTTTGCTGCTATTTACATGAATGGTATCACACCGAATCTGTTGTTCTACTTGCTTTTTAACTTAATTGGCCTTGAAGTTTTTTACCAGTAAATACAGGTAAAAATTCTTTGTAATTGTTGCATAATAGTACATAGTATAGATGTACAATTATTTATTTAAAGATTCCCCAACTGATGCATAAAATTGTTCCCAGATATTCATTTCCACAGTGTTACAGTAAGCTGCCTCCTCTTTGTGTACACACCCGAGTATTGCTCTAAGACAGATGCCAAGAAAGTGGAATTGTTAAGTGAAAAGTTACACATTTTAATCGTCACCTTCCTAAAGAGCTGACCCAACATATGCTTCCATCAAAAGGGTTATTGAGACCACCCTTTTCCTACCCTTTCCCATATAAGATATTGTAATTCTTTTAAATTTTTGACAGTCTGGTAGGTGGAAATTATTATTTTATTTCTTAATTATTATGATTATTGCCAAGGTTGAGCATCTTGATACCAACATATTTTTTTTGGTTACTCGATTATCTTCTTGGAATTAAGCAAACAGTGTTCATATCTTTTGCCCATTTTCCCATTGGGTTGTCTTGTCTTTCTTGATGTTTATTTTTTGGCAGCTCTTTACATATCTGTAATACTTCTTTGAATGTTGTATATGTTGCAGATTGCTCCTCCTAGTTTGTCTTTTACATTTGCTTGTGGTCATTTTTGTTATATATAATTTTAAATTTGATGTAAGTAAATCTTTTCCTTGTGATTCTCACATTTTGTGGTTTAAAAAGTATTTCCCTAATTCAAGAATATACGTGTATTTTCCTACATTTTCTTCTAAAACTTCTAGAATTTTACTATTTATCTTTAGCACCTTAATCAATATGGACTTTACTTTTGTGAATGGCTTAAGAAAATAACCATCCTTTTTCCCCCAAATTTTGTCTCTATACTACTCCTTAACCAGTCCAACCCTTCCACTCTGCTTCCACACACACACAAATATTCTGTTCCACTGAACTATTGGTATTTTCCTATACCAATATCACACTATCTTAATTTCTATGGTTTTACTTATTTAATATATGATAAACCAATTTCTCCCCTCCTTATTCTTTTTCAAAATATTATTCCTAGTTATTCTTGGGCACCTGTTCTTCCAAAAGTATTTCAGAATCAAAATTCCATTGAAAAATCCCACCAAAACTACATTGACTATGTAGATTAACTTATGAATAATTGATACCTTTTTAATATTAAGTCTTGCTTTGCAGGAACCTAATGTACCTCTCCATTTTTTTTTCTGATCTTCATATATATACATTGTATATACTATATATATGAGCCTCATAAAGCTCTTATTAGTTTATGCTAGGTATTTTATAGTCTTTCATTGATGTAACCAACCATTGGGATCTTTTTTCTTTCTTTTTTTGAGACAGAGTCTCGCTCTGTCGCCAGGTTGGAGTGCAGTGGCGCGATCTCGGCCCACTGCAACCTCCACCTCCCAGGTTCAAGCAGTTCTCTTGCCTCAGCCTCCTGAGTAGCTGGGATTACAGGCACGAGTCACCATGCCCAGCTAATTTTTGTATTTTTTTTTTTTTAGTAGAGACAGGGTTTCATTACATCGGTCAGGATGGTCTCGGTCTCCTGACCTCATGATCCACCCACCTTAGCCTCCCAAAGTGCTGGGATTACTGGTGCGAGCCACTGCAGCTGGTCAGAATCTTTTTTTCTATTGTATTTTCTAATTGGTTATTGTTAGTCTATAGGAAAACTATTGATTTCTATGTATCAATCTTGTATCTGACCCCCTTGCTGTACTTCCTTATTCATCCTAGTCGTTTGTCAGTTGAAAGTCTAGTGGACAATTACATTTCATGTGAATAGTGGCAGGTTTTTTGTTTGTTTGTTTGTTTATTTGAGACAGAGTCTCGCTCCGTCGCCAATAGTGGCAGTTTTATCTATTCTTTATTGGTTTTACTTAGCAGTTGTTATGGTCTAAATGTTTGTGTTCCCCTCACATATTGAAACCTGATCACTAATGTGATAGTATTAAGAAGTGGAGCCTTTTGGAGATAATTAGGTCATGAGGATGCAGCCCTCATGAATGGGATTAGTACCCTTGTAAAAGAGGCCCCAGAAAGCTAGTTCATTCCTTCCACCATGTGAGGACACAGCTAGAAGGCACCATATATGAACCAGGAAATGGGCCCTTACCAGACACCAAATCTACCGACACCTTGATCTTGGACTTCTCAGCTTCCAGAACTGTGAATATAAATTTCTGTTGTTTATATAAGGTACTCAGTTTATGATATTTTGTTATAGCAACCCAAACAAACTAAGACAGAAAATTGCTGCCAAGATGTGGGGATGCTGCTTATGAACCAAAAAGTATCTGAGACAGGTTTCAATCAATTCACAAATTTTTTTTGCCATGGTTAAGGACATGCCCAGAAGAGATTTAAGACAGAGTCACTGAAATGGTCTTTGCCTTCCTCCAAAGATGATTTTGAGGGCTTCAATATTTAAAGGGGAAAAGCAGGCCGGAAGGAAAGGAGGAAGGAAGTGGTAATCCATGTGTTGCAGGAGAAAAGGAGCAGATAGGGGAATAGTCAAGTATGTATTCATCTGGCACTCAGTAAATCAGTGCTTTATATAAGATAAAGTGAACGTAGAGTAGCTACCCATGGAGATATTTAACTTTTTATCTGTAGCTGTCTGCTTAGAACAAAAGAAAGGGTGGTTTCTTACATGACTCAGATTTTAGCTTAATTTTTTCCTTGTGGCATAGTGAATTGGGTTCCTGAGTTTTTATTTTCCATTCACATTTCTTCTCCCCTTTCTTTTAAAAATGTTTCATCTTTCTGAAACATACCAAAAAATAAATAAATAAATTTTTAAAAATAAAATTTCTCAGAGAAAGCATTTTAGAAAAAAATGAGTCTGGTCTCAGGTTGTTTCGGATCTTTCATGGCTAAAACGGTTTTAGCAGTTTGTGAAGTCTCATGTCCTGTGAAGAAAAAATAGAGGAGGAAGGGAGAAAAACAACAACAAACAAAGGAACAATCCTGGAAAACTGCTATAGGCCACATTACTCTGAAATCCATACATCACTAGGCAGGTATGAAAGTGGCTTATGTGTGTAAATAAGGTTGTTGTTATTTTCTTCTAAAGTTTAAGTTTTCTAGCTTCAGTTTGCAGGGCTTTACAAAAGCACAGCTTAGTTTTCAGTGATTCCCAAATTGGGGAAAATGGGGGAGAAAAGAAGGAAAAAAATTGAAAACATTATTTTGAAGATTTGTAACCAAGAAAAATTAGAATTCAGTCCAAACTGTAGAAAATAATAAAAATTGAAAAACATTAGTCAAGACAAGAATCTAACAAGTATACTATAGGTTTGGAAACATAATTTTTCTCTCTCCAGTTTCCCATTTTTACTAAAGACAAATCCTAATTATTTGTATACAGTGCAGCAAGAATAATTATTTTTACATAAACTTTTAAATTGGCTTAGATGCAACTTTTGTTCTGTAGAAAGAATCTCGGATAAGACTTTTTTTAAAGTTGAGCCCAGCCATGGATTTGTACCATCAAATACCTATGAGTTGGGTGATCCTCTCTCCTCTTGAAGTTCCAAGATAAAACTTGGGGGCCCTAGGCCTGTCAGAAAATGACATTCTTTACTTACCACAGGTCAGGAACTCTGTACAGGGACTGTATGGACAAGTATGAGGTCAGTTTTCCCAAAGGGCTTTTATTGGATCCATAAGTCAAATTCGATTCCTTAAGGAAAGCACACCATTCCAGTCAAAGCCTTGGTAAACTAACCAGTTTCTCCAATTGTGTTCTATCATAAATGAAAACAGATTCTCATTGCACTTATACAAATAACTGTATTGCTATAAGTTAAGAATGCTCACAAATAGTTTCCAAATTCTGGAGAAATCAGGTAGAAAACAAATACACTCCAAATTTTGTTCTTAGGAGTATACTTTACTCAATTGTTAAAAGCTGTAAATAGCTTAAAAGTTTTCTTGAGTCTGAAAAACAAAACAGAGGATCAGCAACGTTTTAAGCAAAAAGTTAAAAAGATTACTTCGAACGGGAAGCAGCTGATGGCCTCTCCGGGTGGTGGTGGCGGCCAGGCCAGGGCGGGTGGCACAGGGATGGCATGAGGGCCCACGGCCCAGGGGGCTGAGGCACCCGCCACCTGCCGCGGGGGCCACGCGTCCTCCATGGAGGCCGGAGAGGAACTGCTGCCGCTGGCCGAACTCAAGCCCGGGTGCCCCCACCAGTTTGATTGGGAACTCAAGCCCGGGCGCCCCCACCAGTTTGATTGGAAGTCCAGCTGTGAAACCTGGAGCATCGCCTTCTCCCCAGATGGCTCCTGGTTTGCTTGGTCTCAAGGACACTGCATCGTCAAACTGATCCCCTGGCCGCTGGAGGAGCAGTTCATCCCTAAAGGGTTTGAAGCCAAAAACCGAAGTAGCAAAAATGAGACGAAAGGGCAGGGCAGTCCAAAAGAGAAGATGCTGGACTGTGGTCAGATTGTCTGGGGGGTGGCCTTCAGCCCATGGCCTTCCCCACCCAGCAAGAAGCTCTGGGCACACAACCACCCCCAAGTGCCCGATGTCTCTTGCCTGGTTCTTGCTACAGGACTCAACAATGGGCAGATCAAGATCTGGGAGGTGCAGACAGGGCTCCTGCTTTTGAATCTTTCTGGCCACCAAGATGTCATGAGAGATCTGAGCTTCACACCCAGTGGCAGTTTGATTTTGGTCTCCACATCACGGGATAAGACTCTTCGCATCTGGTACCTGAATAAACACAGTAAACAGATTCAAGTGTTATTGGGCCACCTGCAGTGGGTTTACTGCTGTTCCATCTCCCCAGACTGCAGCATGCTGTGCTCTGTAGCTGAAGAGAAGTCGGTCTTTCTATGGAGCATGAGGTCCTACACGTTAATTCGGAAGCTGGAGGGCCATCAAAGCAGTGTTGTCTCTTGTGACTCCTCCCCCAACTCTGCCCTGCTTGTCACGGCTTCTTATGATACCAATGTGATTATGTGGGACCCCTACACCAGCGAAAGGCTGAGGTCACTCCACCACACCCAGGTTGACCCTGCCATGGATGACAGTAATGTCCACATTAGCTCACTGAGATCTCTGTGCTTCTCTCCAGAAGGCTTGTACCTTGCCACGGTGGCAGATGACAGACTCCTCAGGATCTGGGCCCTGGAACTGAAAACTCCCATTGCATTTGCTCCTGTGACCAATGGTCTTTGCTGCTGCACATTTTTTCCGCATGGTGGAGTCATTGCCACAGGGATAAGAGATGGCCACGTCCAGTTCTGGACAGCTCCTAGGGTGCTGTCCTCACTGAAGCACTTATGCCGGAAAGCTCTTCAAAGTTTCCTAACAACTTACCAAGTCCTAGCACTGCCAATCCCCAAGAAAATGAAAGAGTCCTCACATACAGGACTTTTTAAGCAATGCCACATCTTGTGTTTCTTTGTAGCAGGGTAGATAGTCCTGTCAAAGGGAGGTGCTGTAATAATGGGCCAAACATCTGGTCTTGGATTCAAATAGCATTTCTTCAGGATTGTGAATAGAATGTAGCAAAACCAGATTCCAGTATACTAGTCATGGATCTTTCTCTCCCTGGCATGTGAAAGTCAGTCTTAAAGAAAGAGATTCCACTTGCATGGCAACAGAGCTTTACCTTAAATCTTTAGTCCAGTTACGAATACCAAGTGTTGAACTCTTTCTAGTCGTTTTGATTCAAAGTGCAGTTACTGATGTTGTTTTGATTATACAAGTAAGTAGGCCTCCAGAGCCTCTCTAGTGGCAGAGCAGCTCACACTCTCTCCACTGGGAAGGATGGCTTCTGTCTAGTACCTATCCTTGTGTTACTGATGCAGTGGTAGCATTGGTTCAAGTTCTCTCCTGCTGTGGTCAGAGTTGCTTCGACGTTAGCCAAGTGCTTTTCTTCTTGGGCTCCCTTCTGACCTTCAGGACAGTTTTCCTGGAGCCATTTGGTATGAGGTATTAATTTAGCTTAACTAAATTACAGGGGAATCAGAGGCCATGCTCCTGACCGATCCACACACTATTATTGGCTTTTTTTTTTTTTTTTTTTTTTTTAACAATGGTGTGCATGTGCAGGAGATGACAAATTTGTATGTCAGATTATACAAGGATGTATTCTTAAACTGCATGACTATTCAGATGGCTACTGAGTTATCAGTGGCCATTTATCATCACCATATTTATTTGTATTTTCTCAATAGTTTTGGCCAGACCTCAACAGATGTTAAGGTACAACTGTGTTTTTCTCGATTATCTAATAACCATAGTACTTAAATTGAACAGTTGCAAAGATGTCTTAATTGTGTAAAGAATTGGTGTAGTCATGACTTTAGCTGATACTTTTATGTACAAGATCTGTCTCTGCTGTTTAACTTCATTGGATTAATCAGCTGGTTTCAACTCTACTGCAAAACAAAAATAGCTCCTTAAAAGTACTGTTCTCCTTCAGTGGCATGTAGTTATCTAATCAAGACACCTCATTCAAACAAAACCTGCCTTAGGAAAATTTAATATATATTAAATTATTTTAAAAGAAATACAACATTTTATTCTTTAGCTTTCTTAATTGGTGCTTTATGGAGGCCAATGTAACATTACAGGACTCATTGAGAAAGTTGAGGAATTTCCTCTACCACCTTTGTTGCTTGAAGAAAAACATGTCTTTTCAAAATAAGAGGATTTCATTGAAGGAAAGAAAAAAAAGATTACTTCAGACTTCTCTTAGTCTATGCAGTTAATTCCTGTTCTGCTTGATATTCATGAATATTTCAGCTTTCCACAAGTCCTGAAAGCTTTTCCTCTATTCTGATGTCACAGTCTCTGAAGTTATCAGAAACCTGCATTTGAGAACACCTGTTAAGAGTTTTATAGCTGATTATAAAACCAGCTATAAAACTTTAGTGCTTCTAAAGAGCACAAAAACAAGATAACAATTGCCTGGGGATGACAAAAGTTTTAAGGCAGCCATAATTAAAGACACAATTGACAAGAAAATTTGTTACCTCTGTGGTACACAATAATTTAACACAATTATAATTATTACTGATAATGTACATTAACTCATATCAAAATTATAGGAGTTTTCCATAATTTTGGAACACATACTAATAGCATATTTATACAAATACAGGCCAAAGAAAACCAAACATCATTTTATATTTGACAGTGCTTCCTGCATAATTTTTATACCAAATAAGCCAAATATGTCATTTTTGGACTTTAAAGAACCTAATATCTTAAAGGATTAATTAGATCAGGAAAAGACATAATTTATAATTTGATTTTGAAAGTTTGTCAATTATCAAAGGTTTAAAACACTTGATATCACAAAATAGGATCACAGGTTATTGTAAAATAAGTCATTTCATTTAACCAAAGTGATAACTGAAGGATTTCAAAAAAAGAGCAAAAACCTTCATTCTTTGAGAGAAGAGACTTAATTTTCCAAATTATAAGCCCTAGTAAAGACAACATGAAGCCAATTAAATTTGTTTTTCAAATTTTTATAAATATTCTATAAAATTTTAATCTTGACCATAAGATATAACTTCCATAGCCTTTTGTAACCTTTTATAAACTTTATGAAGGAATTGGTTAATGCTTCATGAAAACCTTGTTAAACTGACACAGGCGCCTATATGCTAGTCTTATATCAGTGTGCTTTTGACATTGATGATTAAAGAGAAACTAAACTTATTTTATCCCTCAAAATTGGCCCTTATAATCTCACGGGCCCATCACTTCCATGGTAGTCCCTGGGCCTTGAGAAGTGGAATAGCTTTAATTTCTGGCCCTGTGTCTTGGGAATGCAGTTTATTTTGATTGACATCTTCTACCAGGCCTGAAGATGGGGCCTTAATTGCTGTCAGTGTTTAAAATTCAGCAGGACTTGGTGTCCTTTTTAGACAGAGTCAAAGCCCTGTAACTCAATCTCATAAGTACTTTAAAAGTGCATACAGAAGGATACACAGATGTAATAACCTTAATTTTTAAAAAAATTTAACCTCAGCCTTTTTTCCTAAGCAAACCAAAACTTAATAATAATGTGACAACTTGATTATATAACTTTTTTTAAAGAAATCCTCTTATCATGACTTACACAGACCATTCATGACATGATTGGACTTTCTGGTTTGTCCCGAATATCCCTCTCTCTTAAACAATCAGTCATTCTACTCTAGGACTAAATTTACCATACAAGATTCTTTCTTTCTCATTGAAATTATTTCTCTTTAAGCTTTCTTACAAAAAACAAGCAAACAAACCTCTTTATTTTTATAACTTTCTTTACATCTCTCTTATTTCCTGGTTCCTTTTACATTGTTTAATACATGACCTTTAAATAAGCTTTGAATTAAACAAAAATTATTCACCTTTTTAAAAAGGACACCCTTTTTTTAAAAATAATATTTTCCTACAAATATATTTTTATTGGAAAATACCCAAATAATGAAATATCTATAATTTAACTTTAGATTCTAAATTATGATGAATTTGTCTGCAAGTATTTATCCCATTACATTTACCTAATTATTTTAATTGTTTACCTGAATTATTTATGAAAACTGTGATAGTCATCATTTAAAGTTATGGAACTGCCATTGCAAAATTATAACTGAGACAGTGAAAAAGATTTAACCCAACTGATTCCATCTTGCTTTTAACTTCCAAGCTGTCCTTGTTCATTCCTGGGCATAGGCTGAACTAGCTTTGGGAGGAACTTAGTTTATAATTTAGCTTTGAAACAAAGATGATAACGGTCCTTTCCCAAAACAAACCTTACTGCCTGTGGACCAGACTGCCTAAAACCACAAGATTAGAAGTTATGGTAATCTTACGAAATTTAAGATGTAGCTATTTTTTATTAAATCAATATCAATATCTTACTTATTAAAGATTATACAAGCAAAGATCATTTTGTCTTGGGCTGGGTTTATAGTTTTGTAACCCCTATGTCAGATTTTGACATCTTATAGTATTTGGCAGGGATAAGTATGAAATTGCTTGATTAAATAAATGCAAACAAAAATGTATGTTGACAATTCTTAAGACATTTCTAATATTACTTTACCAATAATTGAAAAGCTAGTTTATTTATTAAAGATTTTACTGAAGTTATGTAAACTTGAAAAAGCATTTGACTAGTCTTTTCTTTTTTCCTGATAAAGTATTCGATTCAAGTGCTTTTATTTTTCTTTAAGCCAATTAATTAGTGTTGTTTTATATCTTTTCAGTAATGAAACATTGTGTACAAAACACATGCATAGATATATTAGGCATGCCAATAGAAGTACATCTTATAGATTAATGAAAACCTTTTTTTCCCCCCCCTATGTTAGACATTCAGATTCTTGATAACCTATTTCACAACCCTAGGCAGTTTTCAGCTAAATAGACTTAAATTTGCATATTAAAGGAAACAACTCATGTGAAAATCAAATGGCAAAATTTATATCATAACATATGGAGAGAAAAAGTCTGGTGTGCTAGAGGGAGATTAAAGATGGATGCCAAATCAAACATAAAATTATAAAAATATTTCATAGTTTTGTATAAGGAGACCAATTTTATTTAGACAGTGACTACCTATCTTTTAACTGGATTGCTGAGCTCTAGGCAAAGCCCATGCCGAATCCTGGGTTTCCAAAAAGGGAGAATTATTATGAGGCTAGACCACATCATGTTTTCACAGTGCACGTAAAAAAAAAAAAAAAAAAAAAAAAAATTTAAACGAAGACATTTCTAAGTGCCTAAACGACACCCTTCTTTAAAAACCCAAGAGTAGCCTCTGTTGCAGTAACTATATTAGTCAATAAATCAGGTAACAATACCAAAGAAAGCAGTTTAAAAGCTGAACTGAACTTGTCTGTTTACACTCTTGGAGTTCCCATAGGGAAAAACAGCATTCTCCTCCGAAGGGAGTCGGGTACCTTCTCTGTTTTCTTTAAGGAACCCTGGGCTATTATAAATTATTTTAGGCCCCTCATGCAGCAGAGGATACAAGAGAAAGGAGAGACAGCAGAAGTAAATGAAGAAAACAGAATTCAGTCAACTGAGAAGAAAAACACTTTTGCTCAAAAGAAAAGGGACAAGATTCTAGGAGGAAAAAAAATTAAAACATGAAGGCCTTTTAAATACAAACACACACAAGCACACATACACACACACATCTTGGATGTTAGCTTTTAATTAAGCTAATTTTAACCACTGAGCTTCTTTTAAAAAAATATTTTAAAAACTCATTACCATATTTCAGCTAGGAAAAATTACTGCTATTTCAGAAGTACCAAGTATCAAACCAGAAAGGGCTTGATTTAGAAACAAAACCCAGGCTGTTGTGGTGGAAAAAATAAGGCAGAACCTTAGCTATGGAACTGCAGCATGAGGCAACAACCACTACTTTTGGTTTGGCCTGGCTAGCAAACAGGTGGCCTCATTATGTAAAGATATAAAATATATGTTATATAAAAGATATATGTTATATAAAATAGTTACCTGCCTTCCAGTGTCATAGAAGCAGGACAAAAATGACTTCCTTGTGTTAGAAGCAAGTAAAACTTCAAAAAAAGAGAAGTTGTACAGCAAAATAAACTTTGGATCATGACCAAACTTGAGATCAGGGATTCTCTGGAGGGGGTGCTTCCAAGCCTCAGCAAATTGTCCTATTGGTTTGAGCCATACAGATAGCTCAAGCTAGTACCAACCACCAATAGAAGATTTGTCAAATATCAGGGATACCTCCACTCAGAATTCCTCTGTGGTTACCAAAATGTGAACCCCGAAAATCTGAGACAGGCCTCAGTTAATTTAGAAAGTTTATTTTACCAAAGTTGAGGATGCGCACCTGTGACACAGCCTCAGGAGGTCCTGGCGACATGTGCCCAAGGTGGTCAGAGCACAGTTTGGTTTTATCCATTTTAGGGAGACATGAGACATCAATCAACATATGTAACAAACATTGGTTTCATCTGGAAAGGCGGGACAACTCAAACCTAGGAGGGGGCTTCCAGGTCATAGGTAGAGAAGAGACAAATGGTTGCGATCTTTTGAGTTTCTTATTAGCCTCTCCAAAGGAGGCAATCAGATATGCGTTAATCTCAGTGAGCAGAAGGGTGACACTGAATAGAATGGGAGGCAGGTTTTCTCTAAGCAGTTCCCAGCTTGACTTTTCCCTTTAGCTTAGTGAGTTTGGGGCCCCAGTACATTTTCCTTTCCCATAAGCTACCCAGTTTAGGGCATTTTGTTATAGCAGCCCAAATGAACTAAGACAGCAATGCATCATGGACATCTTTCCATGTCAGGAATGATTGACCTAATTCTTTGAAATTACTGCATAATATTTCCTCACATACAGTTATTGTGACTTATGTAATGCTAGACATATTGGGGTTGTTCTTGTTTGGTTTTTTTGTTTTTTTCTTTTTGAGCTCTTCCCTATAACAAATAATGTATTAGTAAAAATCCTTGTGCATTAATTTTTTAAAATACCTGTGCTGGCATTTCGATAGATAAAGATGCCTGAAACATCTTTAAATTTTTTTCAGATGATCCACGTTGTCCCCCACCTCCCCAAAATAGATCAACTTCTTTTTTAAAAAAATTTATGTATTTATTTATTTACTTTTTGAGACAAGATCTTGCTCTGTCACCCAGGCTTGAGTGCAGTGGCATGATCTCAGCTCCCTATAGCCTCAACCTCCTGCTCAAGTGATCCTCCCACCTTAACCCCCAGTAACTGGGACCACAGGCATGCACCATCACAATCAGCTAATTTTTTTCAAGTTTTTCATAGAGACCAGGTCTCAATATTTTGCCCAGGCTGTTCTCAGACTCCTGGACTCAAGTAATATCCCCCACTTGGCCTCCCAGAGTTCTGGGATTACAGGCATGAACCACCACACCCAGCCTGGATCAACTTCTGAAGCATATCTGTCTCCAACAGCAGCCCTTGCTCTCCTGGCTTTGCTAAGAAAATAAGTCCCTTGCACTTAAATAGCCTCTTTACCTTGCCTCTGTCCCATTATAGGTTGCTCGCATTAGTTTTTCATCATTCCAATCCCATCTGCTTTAAATCTTCTAGACATTTACTCAAAGTTGCTGATTTGTGGATGGCCTTCTTCCCCATTTCCAGTGCTGCTCTGGAATCTAGATAGAGTAATCCTGGTGGTTTACTTCACTGTCTTGAACTAGAATCCTCAGCACCGTCCTACCTGAAATATCTCATGAAGAATAACAGACGTAAAGTAGATTGATGGTACTTAAAATAAGCAGAAAATAAAAGGGTATGCAAAGCATGATTATAACCAAGGAAAATGTTAATCTGTAGCACAATAGTCCCCTCTTATCTACAGTTTCATCTTCTGTGGTTTCAGCTGCCTGCAGTCTGAAAACGTTAGTGGGAAATTTCTGAAATAATCAACACGTAACTTGTAAATTGCATGATATGCTGAGTAGAGTGATGAAATCTCTCACCAGCCCACTCTGTCCTGCCTGGGACATGAATTATCTTTTTGTCTGTTGGAGTCACTTAGCAGCCTTCTGATTATCAGATCGACTGTAGTGGTATTGCAGTGCTTGTGTTCAAATAACCATTAATTTCTTTTTCTTTTATTTCATTTTATTTATTTTGAGACAAATATTTGCTTGGTAGCCCACGTTGGAGTACAACAACACAATCTCAGCTCACTGCAACTTCTGCCACGGGTTCTACAGGTGCCCGTCACCACACTCGGCTAATTTTTGTATTTTTAGTAGAGACAGGGTTTCGCCATGTTGGCTAGGCTGGTCTTGAACTCCTGACCTCAAGTGATCCACCCACCTTGGCCTCCCAAAGTGCTGGGAATACAGGTGTGAGCCACTGTACCTAGACCTCAGTTTCTTAATCATGGCCCCAAAGCTCAAGATAAGTGATGTTGGCAATTTGGACATGCCAAAGAGAATCCATAAAGTGTGTCCTTTAAGTGAAAAGGTAAAAGTTATTGACTTCATTTAAAAAAGAAAAAAATAGCATACTGAGGTTGCTAAGACACATGGTAAGAATGAATCTTCTATCTGTAAAATTGTGAAGGAAAAATAAATTTGTGCATAGTAGGGTCTGGTATACCTGCAGTTTGAGGCATCCACTCAGGATCTTGGAATGTATCCCCTGCAGATCAAGGGAGACTACTGTATTCTAGGACTAGAACGGAAGGGGAAACATTTTAAAATGTGATACATAGAATGCTAACTTTCCTTTGTTTATTCCTTATTGTTGGCAAAATGTTATTTGGAAAAAGAGACAAAAGATTAAAAGACAAAAGAAACATAGTAAGGGTACTTATTTTTCCAAGAGATGTATATTCTTTTATATTCAGCTTCTTTTCTACTTTGTCGGATTGATGACACATGTACACTGTTTTCACAGGGAAGAAAACAGCCTCTAAAGTGAAGAAAGCTGAACCTCAATGTCTGGCATCTAAGTTAAGAGGTAAATACATGTTTGGCATCATCTCCTTTTGCTGGCAAAGGTAAACTACCAGTAGGGAATCACCTGAACTTGCACAGAGCCCATCTGCTTTGAAAAAGGACTCGCCTAAGAACAGGTGTAAGAAGGTGGCAAAAACGTCAGGGTTCAGGGCATCTGAACAGTGTGTGTGTGCTAAGCGAGGAGGATGATAGTGGGTGTGAATCCCCAAATTACAGAAGTGGAATGCACTGCACAAAGGCTTTAAATATTTCTTATAAATCTATTCTTTCTCTTCAGAAAAATGGGTAATTAATCCAGAAGAGCCAAAACTAAATATTTTGTACGAGCTGGAGGTAAGAAATGTTTATCATGCTAACTAGTACACTGTTCTCATAGTAAAAATGGCTTATTCAGTCTTCAATTATTTCCCCTCGCCACCCCTTTCTCTGTTTAAATTTAGTTTAAGGAAGACTTCATAACACTATTCGAGCCTTCTCTAAGAACGTTACCCAGCATTGGACCACCAACCATTCTGGCATACAAAGAAGAGAGCTCCAATTTAGACATTAACTTCAAGGTGATTTTAATTCATGCTTTTTATTATTACTCTTTTAAAATGACATAAAAAAAATAGTGATTTGCACAATAGACAGTGAAAAGGCTCTAAAAGGAAAAAAAAAAAAAGCCAAAGAGCTCAGTTACTTAGAATAGCACTTACAGTGACTGTGTTAGTTGCCTAGGGCTGCTATAACTAGTACCACAAACTGGGTGGCTTAAAACAACAGAAACTTACTGTCTTGTAGTTATGGAGGCTAGAAGTTCGAAATCAGTGTTTTGGCAGGGCCAACATATAGGGGCAAATCTTACCTTCCCTCTTCCTAGCTTGTGGTTGTGGCAGCAGTTTTGGCATTCCTTGGCTTGCAGCTGCATCACTCCAATCTCTGCCTCAGTTGTCACAGCATCCTCTCTGTGTGTCTGGGTCCAAATGTCTCCCTTTTCTAAGGACACCAAGTCCAATTGGATTTGTGCCCACTCTAATTACCTCATCTTAACTTGATTACATTTGCACAGACTATTTCTCAATAAGGTCATATTCACAGGTAGCAGGAGTTAGGACTTCAATGTATCTTTTTGGGATACACAATTCAACCCGTGAGAGTGGCCGCAAAGCTTGGAAACAGGCCAGACGCAGTGGCTCACACCTGTAATCCCAGCACTTTGGGAGGCTGAAACAGATCACTTGAGAACAGCCTGGGTGACAGAGAGAGACCCTCTCTTTAAAAAAAAAAAAATTATTATTATTTCATTATTATTTTTCGAGACAATGTCTTGCTGTGTCACCCAGGCTACAGTGTAAGTGGCACGATTGTGGTTCACTATAGTCTCAACCTCCCAGGCTCGAGCAATCCTCTCACCTCCGTGTCCCAGGTAGCTGGAACCACAGGTGTGCACCACTATGCCTAGCTAATTTTTTAAATATTTTGCAGAGATGGGTCTCACTATGTTTCCCAGGCTTATTATTTAAAAAAAGAAGAAGAAAAAAAAGAAAAAGAACAAAGCCTGGAAACATGGGTGAATATTTGCCATATTTGGTCATGTGAAGGGACTAGTTAATTCCTGTACTTGAAGGGCAAGAGAAAGGTTACCTCAAGTAATTCCAATAAGATGGTGCAGCACCACACTGCCGCTAGAGGGGTGAGGGACTGACTGGTGGAATGGTTGTTTCCAAACCTGGATTGGATGCCATGGCCATGTGGAGAGAACTGCTCACTCCCCAGATCTGAGAACCCTTGATGACTTCTTCTTGGGCATAGTAAAGGTGCAGGTTTTTTTCATTAACAATAAGGGGCACGAATCATGCAAGGCAACACATCATGGATGCACGTGTAGAGATTAGTGGAAATGCCGTATGGATGCGCTGAGGTGGTGTTCATTGCTATTTTGTACAGCACATTGAGCTGTGCAATCTAGTGAGGGGAAACATTAAGTATATCATGTAATATAATATCTATAAACATTTACTCTTTATATTTACCCAGGTCACTTTATGGTCACTCAACAGACTCTTCAGGCTGAAATTCTTTTTTCTATTTATTTATTTATTTAAAAGATGTGGTCTCACTATATTGCCCGGGGTGAGCTGAACTCCTGGGCTCAAGCAATATCCCTATCTTTGCCTCCCAAAATTCTGGGATTACAGGCATGAGCCATCACTCCCGGCCCTGAGATTTTTTATTTAAATGTAGCACCTTCCTTTTTCTGCACCACAAAGGCTTGTATCTAGGGATGTCTCTGAGGTTATACTCTCCTCCCACAACACCCAGAGATGGGTCTTACCATGGGAAAGGCCTTGCGGCTTCTCCCCCAAGATGTCTCTAAACTTGGACGAGGTTGGCGCTTGGACGAGGCTGACTCCTCCTGCTCCTCAGCAGGTCTTTCAGGTCTAGTGTTGATGCCAATCTAGTGCAGGGATAGCAGCAGCTGGCTTGCCCAGCTCTTCTCTCTAGCACACCCTCTTCAGGTGAAGATCCCAACTCCCCTCATGGTCTTTTTGTTTTTGTTTTTGTTTTTGTTTTGAGATGGAATCTCACTCTGTCACCCAAGCTGGAGTGCTGGAGTGCAGTGACGTGATCTCAGCTCGCTGCAACCTCTGCCTCCCGGGTTCAAGCAATCCTCTCACCTCAGCCTCCCTAGTACCTGGGACTACAGACACACACCACCATGCCTGGCTAATTTTTGAATTTTTAGCAGAGACAGGGTTTACCATGGTGGTCAAGCTGGTCTCAAATTCCTGACCTCAGGTGATCGGCCTGCCTCGGCCTCCCAAAGTGCTGGGATTACAGGTGTGAGCCACTGTGCCCAGCCTGCCTTGTGGTCTTTTGAAGTATCTCCACCTTGCTTCACCCCAAGCTGAGGGCGAAAGGACAACGGACTGAGGGGTTCACTACCAAGTCCCTTGTATGGAGCAGGTTGTGAATGGCTTGGTATTGCCCAGCTCTCTTTCTCCTCTACTCCATCATTTGATAGCTATCCTAGATTTTCCTCCATCATCTCTCTAAAGCAAGACTTCCCTCTCCAAGCATTCTGCTTTTAGCAATGTGCAGTACTTACTATTGGGGAGTTTCAGTGGCCTAAATATGTTGGACCTTACTCTGGGGTAGTGAATCCCTGGCTGCACTGGCCACCTTAGTCACTTTTTAGCCCTATATTAGGCATTTTTGCCAGTCTCAGAGAATGGTTTCCATGCCATATACAGGTGCCCTGGTGGTGTTAATAGTCTGCAAGTCATGATCTAGGTCTCTTCCTGGAGGCCTGTACTGAGGCTTGGCTGCTTACCTGCTCAGGAGCCTGTGCAGTCATAGACATGACCTCAGGTCATTGACATGCCACAGTGTATCAGCTCCACATTGGGTCAGCTGAGCCCCTAACTCCCAATCTCTCCCTTGTTTTGCCTCCCCTCCTCCTCCCTGTCCTGAATTACCTTCACAATACAGACAAAATTCAGAGCTCCCACCTAGGCTCCCCTGGAGAAGGGATTCTCATTTATTTTAGAAAGTTGGTCATTGTGCATGTTGAACTACACAGTAATGTCAAGGTTTTTTCTTACTTGCCACTTCTTGAAAGAGTTAACGATGTTCAAATACCTTAGACCATTTGCATAAAATCCAGTGTGTGTTATCCTTGTCTCTTGCATCTAGGTATATAATACACATTCCCCTCCCCAACAAGAGACCCTGGTATCCACAGTGAATTCATTTCTGCAACTTTCTTCTTATACGAGGGAGGCATCCCGAAGACCACACACTTCCTAATAGGCTCAGCTGTGCTCTGGGGAATTGAACCAGACAAAGACCTGCAAAACACCACCTCAGGCTCCTCAAGCCTCACCAGCCCTTAAATGGAAGTGACATCACATCCTGGCACATCTCATCACCACTGCTGTTGCATTCACTGACCGTGCCCAGGGTTGTGCTCCTGCTGCTCTCAGAGCCTCTGGGCCTCTTTGTAGGGACTTCTTTAATTTTTTCCTCTCTCTCTGAAGGATGAAGAGGAGGAGACATCACCCAAATGTGAATTTTGTGGAAGCGATCTAAGAGCATTTTTTTCTAATGTGGATGTTTGCTCTGAATCAAAGGGGCATGTAAGTTCTAAGGCAGGTTTACTGTGGAAATAGTATTATCTTTAAACATATGTAGTATTTTCTCTTGCATCTTTCCCCCGCATTACCATTTTTAAAAGAGTTAGGCCGAGCTTACTTTGGAAGGCCGAGGTGGTTGGATTGCCTGAGCTCAGGAGGTCGAGACCACACTGGGCAACACGGTGAAACCCTATCTCTACTAAAATACAAAAAATTAGCTGGGTATAGCAGCATTCACCTGTAGTCCCAGCTACTTGGGAGGCTGCGGCGAGCTGAGGTCACACCACTGCACTCCAGGCTGGGCAACAGAGTGAGACTCCTCTCCAAAAAAAAAGAGTTTTGTGTTAGCTGTCAGGGAAATGCAAATCACAAGCACAATGGGATACCACTTCACACCCACTAGGATGGGTATAATTCAAAAGACAGATAACAACAAGTGTTGATAAAGATATAGAGGAATTAGAAGCCACATATACTGCTGAGGGGGAATATAAAATGGTGCATCACTTTGGAAAACAGTCTAGTAGTTCCTTGAAAGGTTCAACATACGGTAACCATATGCCATCAGTTCTATTCCTAGGTTTATATCCAAGAAAATGACAACATATGTCCACACAAAAACTTGTACAAAAATGTTCACAGCGGCATGATTCATAATAACCAAAATATAGAAACACCCCGACTGTCCATCAATGGATGAATAAAATGTGGTATATCCATACCATGAAATATTATTCAACCATAAAAAGACATATGAAGTACTGAAACATGTTACCATATGGACAAACCCTGAAAACATTATGCTAAGTGAAAGAAGCTAGACATAAAGAGTGCCACATGTTGTATGGTTCCATTTTATAAACTATACAGAACAGGAAAATTTAGAGAGACAGAATGTAAATTAGTGGTTGCCAGAGGCTGTGAAGAAGAAAGGAGAGGAAGTGACTGTTAGTGAGGACAGGTTTCAGATTCTAAAATTGATTGTGATGATGATTGTACAACTTTATGAATATACTAAAACAAATGAATTGTACTTTTTAAATGGGTGAATTGTATGGTATGTGAGTTATATCTTAATAAAGCTGTTACCAGAATAAAAACTTATGATAGATTGTTATCCAAACCTTGTTAGTCATTTTTATCCCCTCTAATCATCTTCATCTAGGACTGATGAGATGAAAGTAACTTCTGTGTTTTCCAGGCCTCCTGCTGTATTGCTTTCCAAAATCTGATTGATTATATCTATGAGGAACAAATAAAAATCAAATCCCCTAAAGCTGAATTAATTGCTATTGACCCTCATGCAGCCCATTACAGTGAGGTCGACAGACTCAAGGCAAAAGAAAAAGCCCTGCAAAGGTAACATTGAGCCTTTGATACCGAAACTCATACAGGCCAACTAAATCGGAGCTTTTTTTGTAAATGAACCTCAGTTTTTCAAGATATATAATTTTGAAGATGTATTTCCTAGATTCACAAGTAATAACAGATCAAACAGACAAGGATGGCATTTAAGCAGCTGAATTTTGTAGTAGACTGTTTTAAGCTTCAACCACATTTCAGATTTATGCCTGATGTTTTGTGATTTTGTAGGAAACAGGAGCAACGAATGGCCAGACATTTTGCAATAATATCAAGGGAACAGACTCATTTCTCTGAAGATGGTGAGTTCATCAGTGCTGATCTTATAGACCTGCTGTACAACAGCAGAAAGCTCAGATGTTTAACCAAAAGATGAAATGGATGTATTTTAAAAATAGTATTGGCCAGGTGCAGTGACGCACACCTGTAATACCAACACTTTGGGAAGCCAAAGTGGGAGAATCACTTGAGCCCAGAAGTTCGAGACCAGTCTGGGTAAAATAGTGAGATCCCGTCTCTATAAAAAATAATAATAAGTAGTAGTATTGAAAATTTTTTGTTTCTAAGTACAATATAGCCTGCATCCATCAAAATGGCTCAGAAAAGCTAGTGTTTCCAGCCATCTGGTTTTTGGAATTTTCAGTCTTCATCTCATTGTTATTATTCATTGAAATAAATTAGCAACACCTATAGAGCATTTTACAGATAACTACAAAGAGCTTTCAAGTTCATTGTCTCATATTTTATTAAGCATACTTTCCATTTTGTTTTCAAGCTTGGGTATGGAAAATCTGTCAAAAATAAGTCAACTTGGCTGGGCGCGGTGGCTCACGCCTGTAATCCCAGCACTTTGGGAGACCGAGGCAGGTGGATCGCCTGAGGTCAGGAGTTCGAGACTGGCCTCGCCAACCAACATAGTGAAACCCCCATCTCTACTAAAAATACAAAAGTTAGCTGGCATGGTGGCAGGCGCCTGCAATCCCAGCTACTCAGGAGACTGAGGCAGGAGAATCACTTGAACCTGCGAGACGGAGGTTACAGTGAGCTGGGATTGTGCCATTGCACTCCAGCCTGGGCAACAAGAGCGAAACTCCTGTCTCAAAAAAAAAAACAGTTGGCTTATTTTCTTCATATATTAGTTGTTGTAGAAGTCGGCTCGCTAGTATCACTGTAGTTCTGGTACAGTTGAAGAAACACTGCGTTTAGAATCAGAAGTCCTGGATTTATTTCCTTGCTTTTCTCCTTACAGGCTCTCTGATTCGGGGCAAATGACTTAATCTTTCTGGGCATCAGGCTCCTCCTCTACCACCTAGAGCTACTGAAAAGATACTTAGATGGGAGCTAAGCTATGAGGACACAAAGGCATAAGAATGATACAGTGGACTTTAGGGATTCAGGGGGAAAAGGTGGGAGGGTGTGAGGGTTAAAAGACTTCACATCAGTGCTCAGGTGGTAAGTGCACCTAAATCTCAGAAATCGCCACTAAAGAACTTATTCATGTAACCAAACACCACCTGTTCCCAAAAACCTATTAAAATAATAAAATAAAAATGAATAAAAATAAAAGTTGAACGGCCAAAAAAAAAAAAAAGATACTTAGAGAGGATACATTTTTTTTTATTTTTGTAACTAAATCCCTCATATAAAGTTTCCTGATAGCCAACTGTTAGAGTGTCAGTTCTACTAGAACTAAGGCCAGAAAGTTCCACTTAATGAAAATTGTCATTTTTTAAATTTCTTTCTGGTTTTGTTTTGTTTTCTTTTGTTTTGTTTGAGACAGAGTCTCGCTCTGTCACCCAGGCTGGAGTGCAGTGGCACGATCTTGGCTCACTGCAACCTCTGCCTCCCGGTTCAAGCAATTTTCCTGCCTCAGCCTCACAAGCAGCTGGGATTACAGGCACACGCCACCACACCTGGTTAATGTATGTATTTTTGGTAGAGATGGGGTTTCACCATGTTGGCCAGACTGGTCTCAAACTCCTGACCTCTAGTAATCCACCCGCCTCAACCTCCCAAAGTTCTGGGATTACAGGCGTGAGCCACTGCACTCGGTCTCATTTTTCTTCTTTTAACGAAGGAATGTTCTCATTTTTTGACAAAGGGGAATAATAAAATTTTTAAAGATGATGAAAAATTTGAATATAAAAATTTCTTTTGAATCAGTGCATTTATATTGGAGTTTGAAATTTCATTTTAGAAAAGAGGCTTTATAAAATTTAAAACATATATTTATTTCTATGTGATTCTTTTCCCACTAGATTCAAAGCGCTTAAAAACAATTTCTTATCAACTTTCTGTGGATATTCCAGAAAAACAGACAATTGATGACATTGTATTTGATTTTCAACTGAGAAACAGTAACATGTCCATCATTTGTTGTGATTCTCGGATAGCATGTGGAAAGGTAATGAACTTGTAACTTTTTTACTTGGTATTTAAAAAAAACTGTTTAACCTAAAATTATATAATCTTTCATGAAGCTTGGCTACATGATGCATTTAACTAGTTGTCAAAAAGAATTGGTACAGACTTGGCCTTTTAACTTCTACTAGACTTTATAACAGTGTCTTATGTTTGGGTTAAAGCGTTTTTACTTTAAAATGTAAGAGTTGCATATTAGAGAACATTTGGAACCCTTAGAAAATTAAAAGGAAGGGAAGAAAATTACCAAAAGTCTCAATCACTTCTCCCAAAACATTAATATTTCAATATTTTCTAGACTTGCACTGCCCAATATGGTAGCAATACTACATTTGGCTATTTAGATTTAAATTAAATTAAATTAAAAATGTAATTTCTCAGTCACACTAGCCATTCCACAAGTCTTAGGTAGCTACATGTAACTAGTGGCTACTGTACTGCAGTGATGATACAGAACATTTTTCTTGTAATCAAAAGTTATATTAGCACTGTTCTAGATGGTTTTCCTTGCATGGGTTTTTGTTAACATACTTATATCTCTTTTTTAACTTAATTATAAAAACAAATTTTCCAAGACCAGGTACATTGGCTCACACCTTTAATCCCAGCACTTTGGGAAGCCAAAGCAGGCAGATTGCTGGAATCCAGAGGTTCAAGACCAGCCTGGACAACAAGACAAAACCCCATCTCTACAAAATATAGAAAAATTAGCTGTGCATGTTGACATGCACCTGTAGTCCCAGCTACTTGGGGGGCTGAGGCAGGAGGATCCCTTGAGCCTAGGGGCAGAGGTTGCAGTGAACCAAGTTTGTGCCACTGCACTCCAGCCTGGGTAACAGAGCAAGACCCTGTCTAAAAAAAAAAAAATCATAATATATAACTTACATTAATATTATTTTAATAGCTATATAACTTATCATGTAGTTTAACCCATTTTTCTGTTCTTGGACATACTGATTCATAACAATTTTTTGCTATATAAATGCCATTTCTTTAAATATCCTTGTATGTAAGTACATTTCTATGTAAGTATAGTCCCTCAGAATAGACTTCTCAGAATTAAATTACTGAGACCTGGTTTGTTTATCTTGGGAGACATAGAATTTAAGGGATGAACCAGGCAAACTGGCTTGCACCTGTAATCCCAGCTACTTAGGAGGCTAAGGTGGGAGGATCACTTGAGGCCAGGAGTTTGAAACTAGCCTGAGCAACATAGCAAAATCCCATCTCTAAAAAAATTTTCTTGGCTGGGTGTGTTGGCTCATGCCTGTAATCCTAGCACTTTGGGAGACCAAGGTGGGTGGACTGCCTGAGCTCAGGAGTTCGAGACCAGCCTGGGCAACATGGTGAAACTTCATCTCTACTAAAATACAAAAATTAGCTGGGCAAGGTGGTGGGCACCTGTAATCCCAGCTACTTGGGAGGCTGAAGCAGAGAATTGCTTAAACCTGGGAGGCAGAGGTTGCACTGAGCCGAGATCGCACCATTGCACTCCAGCCTGGGCAACGGAGCAGGACTCCATCTCAAAAAAAAAAAAAAAAAAAAAAAAAAATTTTTTAATTAATTAGCTGGGCATGGCAGCACATGCCTGTAGGCCCACCTACTTGGGAGGTTGAGGCAGGAGAATCACCTGAGCTGAGGAGTTTGAGACAGCAGTGAGCTATGATCATGCATTCCAGCCTGGGTGACAGAGCAAGACCCATCTCAAAACAAACAAACAAAAAGAATGTAAGGGGTGTCAGTAAACCCAGGTGCCTGGCAGAAGTAAATCCAAACTATCTTTGGAGGAAGGTCACTAATTCAACCTTCAAATCACACCTACAAATTATTTTTCAAGTTCAGTTACCAGCATACAGTGAAAAATAACCAAGAACACAAGAAAACTTAACAATACAACTAAAAATCCAGAGGAATAATAATCAATAAGAAGAGACCTGAAAAGACTTTGGAAAATGAGGAAGTCTAACTGTGATCATGAAAATAAGAGATCAGCTTGAAGATATATGAAGGGAAGAGAAAACTATAAACTGATGTAGCAAATTTGAAATGGAAAAAAATGAACTGAAATGAAAATGAAAACTGCAACAACTGAAATGAAAAATACAACAATCGAAATTAAAAACTTGAAAGATGAGAGCTGAAAGCAGGTTAGACTCCACTAAAGAAAGAACCAATGCCCAGGAAGAAAGGTTGAAAAGAAAAAATATCAAAATTCATTATGGGGATTAAAAAAAAAGGCAACAAACACAAGACAGAGTGTATGGTACAAAAATAAAATGAGAAGTCTAACATGCATTTATTCAAAATCCCAGAAAGAGAGGAAAAAAGATAATCAGGCAAAGCTAATATTTTAAAGATAATGGATGATAATTTTTCAAAACTGATAAAAGAGACCCATTGACAGGTTTAAGAATCCCAGTGATCTCAAGCAGTATGAGAAAAAAAAATTCTAGACATATTATAGTGAAACTGCAGAAAACTAAAGACCGAAAACAAAAAAAAAAAAAAAAAAGGAAAGAAAGAATTCTTAGAAGTAACAGAGGAAAAAAAGTTCAGGTTACATTTAAAAGAAAACAGACTGGCAGATAACCTCCCAACAGCAACAATAGAGGCTCAAAGACAATGGAATGTCTTCAGTGTGGTGAAAGAAAACAATGGCAATCTAGAATTCTATACCCAGTTAAAATGTATTTCAAGAAAGTGTAAGATAGGTCAGGTGCAGTGGCTCACACCTGTAATCCCAGCTCTCTAGGAGACCAAAGCAGGCAGACCACCTGAGGTAGGGAGTTTGAGACTAGCCTGGCCAACATGGTGAAACCCCATCTCTACTAAAAATACAAAGATTAGCCAGGCATGGTGGCACATTCCTGTAATCCCAGCTACTTAGGAGGCTGAGGCAGGAAAATCACTTGAACCCAGGAGGTGGAGGTTGCAGTGAGTCGAGATCTTACCACTGCACACCAGCCTGGGCAACAGAGCAAGACTCTGTCTCAAAACAAAAAAGAAAGTGTAAGGTAAAGATAAGAGGATCACTTTATAAGATAAAGATAAAGATGATCACTTTTTAATTGACAAAATTTCAATCCACCAGTAAGATATAGCATTACAAAATATATTGTCCATATTAGCACAGCCTCAAAAATATATGAAGCAAAATTTCACAGAAGCAAAAGGAGAAATAAAGAAAACCATATTCATAATGAGATATTCTAGCCTACCTCTTCCTTTTTAGAGATGACACTCTTTGATCATTCTTTCCAGAGTGATCTATAGATCCAATATAATCTCAGATTCTAACAAGATTGCCTATGTGTGTGTATTGGGGGAAGGGAAGTCTTGACAAGTTGATTCTAAAATGTATGTGGAAATATAAAGAACCTAGAGTAACCACAACACTCTTGAAGAAGAAGAGGCTGAGGAGAGGAGGATGTGTTCTACCAGCTATTAAGATCTATTACAAGATATAGTAATTAAGGCAGTATAGTATTGGGGCAGGATAAACAAGGAAATCCATATGCATAATAGAGTCCAGAAACAGACTCATGCATACATGAATATCTGATTTATGATAGCAGTGGCACTGCACATTGTGCAGGGGCTGGTTTTTATCTGCTTTTGTTCTTGTAGTGACATTTATTTTAAAAAAAAATTAAAATCAATATGTAATGTCAGATTTCTACCAGAAGGATTTTTATCAAGTTATACTTGCAAGGGTTAGGGACAATCTGTTAATAATTGCTAAGGGTTGTCTCCTGTTGTTGAAGCAGGGCCAAAATTTAAATTAACAAATGGTTTGTATGACTGTCTAGTAACCAGCTGATGTCCATTGTTGTCGTACTTGCGACTTTATGTCTGAAATAATTAAGTGTCTTTTCTTTTCTGTGGTGTACAGGTTGTCAGGAATGAGCTCTTGGAGAAGCATTACAAACATGGGAGCAAGTTTCTAACTTCATTTCCAGATGGGACAACACAAATATTGTATCCTCTTTCAACAAGTTATTTTTATTAGCTTTATTACTTCAAAAAAGAGAAAGGTAAAGGAAGGAAATACATGGCCGGGCGCAGCGGCTCACACCTGTAATGCCAGCACTGTGGGAGGCTGAGGCAGGCAGATCACTCGAGCTCAGGAGGTTGAGACCAGCCTGGGCAACATGGCAAAACTCCATCTCCACAAAATGTTAGCTGAGTGTGGTGGCACATGCCTGTAGTCTCAGCTACTCAGGAGACTGAAGTAGGAGGATCACCTGGCCTCAGGAGGTAGAGCCTGCAGTGAACTGAGATTGTGCCACTGCACTCCAACATGGGCAATAAAGTGGGACCCTGTCTCAGAAAAACAAAAACAAAAACACAGAAAAAGATAAAGATCCAGCGTAATTGAAAAATAGAAATTTTAATTAAAAAGACAAATAAATAGAAAGATAAAAGGAAACTATAAAGAAACTATATTGGCTGAGCATGGTGGCTTATGCTTATAATCCCAGCACTTTGGGAGGCTGAGGCAGGAGGGTTACTTGAGCCCAGGAGTTTGAAATCAGCCTAAGCAGCATAGTGAGTTCCCATCTCTACAAAAAATAAGAAAATTAGCCACATGTGGTGGTATACACCTGAAGTCCCGGCTACTCAGGAGGCTGAGGTGAAAGGATTGCTTGAGCCCGGGATGTCAAGGCTGCAGTGAGCCATGATCATGCCACTGCACTCCAGCCTAAATGACAGAGCAAGACCAAGAAAGAAAGACAGAAAGAGAGAGGAAAGAGAGAAAGAGAGAGAAAGAGAAAGAGGGAGGGAGGGAGGAAAGAAGGAAGGAAGGAATGAAGGAAGGAAGGAAGGAAGGAAGGAAGGAAGGAAGGAAGGAAGGAAGGAAGGAAGGAAGGAAGGAAGGAAATAAGGAAGGAAGGAAATAAGAAAGGAAGGAAATAAGGAAGGAAGGAAGGAAATAAGGAAGGAAGGAAATGAAGGAAGGAAGGAAGAAAGGAAGGAAGGAAGAAAATGAAGAAAGGAAGGAAGGGAAATACTACCCTCAAATTCTACCACCTAGAGAAAAGCTGATAGCATTTTATTACTATTGTTTTTTTAAGACAGGATCTCACTGTAAGGCCCAGGTTAGAGTGCAGTGACACAATTATGACCCTCTGCAACCTCAACCTCCTGGGCTCAAGCAGTCCCCCCACCTCAGCATCCTAAGTAGCTGTGACCGCAGACATGCACCACTACACCTGGCTAATTTTTTTAATTTTTGGTAGAGATGGGGATCTCTCTATGTTGCCCAGGCTGGTCTTGAACTCCTGGGTGCAAGCAATCCTCCCGCCTCAGTCTCCTAAATGGCTGGGATTGCAGGTGTGAGCCACTGTGTCTAGCCAGCATTTAAAAATAAATGGTTTTTGTTTTTTCCTTTTTTTTTTTTTTTTTTTAGCTATTCTGAATGCACTTCCTATGGGGTAGCTCTGCTCTGCAAAGAGCAGTTAAAAAAAAAAAAAGAGAAAAATAAATGAATAAACATAAAAATATGTGGTTTTTGTTTGTGTGTTTTTTGAGACATAGTCTCACCCAGGCTATAGTGCAGTAGTGGGATCTTGGCTCACTGCAACCTTCACCTCCTAGGTTCAAGCAATTTTCCTGCTTCAGCCTCCCAAGTAGCTGGGATTACAGGCACATGCTGCCATGCCCAGCTAACTTATATTTTTAGTAGAGACAGGGTTTCACTATGTTCCCCAGGCTGGTCTTGAACTCTTGACTTCAGGTGATCTGCTCGCCTCGGCCTCCAAAAGTGCTGGGATTACAGGCATGAGCCACCACACCTGGCCCATGGGGTTTTTAAAAATATTTTCTCTATCTATGAGCATGTATATATATAAATTGATTCTTTAACTGTTTATTCATATTTTCTAACTGACTCCTTTACATAATGAAATTATACAATAATGTTATAAATATATGATAATGCAATAAATATAAAGATACAACACCGTTTTCCCCCAAAAAACAGGTAGCAATACCATTTTATAACCACATAGTACTTTATTATATAGATGTACTATAATTCATTTAACCTATCCGCTATTACTGAACAAAGGTGGTTTCACAATTTTTGCTATTATACACAACAGCTAAATAAACAGCTTTGTGCATACTTTGTGGCATAGTCACCACTTACTTTCTTGAATTATATACCTAGGGGTTGAGGCTGGGCATGGTGACCCATGCCTATAATCTCAGCCCTTTGAGAGGCCACAGTGGGCAGATCGCTTGAGCTCAGCAGTTTGAGATCAGCCTGGGCAACATGGGAAAGCCTGTGTCTACAAAACCAATACAAAAATGAGCCAGGTGTCATGGTGCGCACCTGTAGTTCCAGCTACCTGGAAGGCTGAGGTGGGAGGATTGTCTGAGCCAGAGAGGTTGAGGCTGCAGTGAGCTGTGATCGTGCCACTGCACTCCAACCTGGGCAACAGAGCAAGACCCTATCTCAAAAAATTAAATAAATAAATAAATATATAAACAAACAAACATATAGGGGTAGAAATTCTAGATGAATAATTTCGACATTTTAAAGCTTTGATAGATTTTGCCATCCCTCCATCCCAGAAAATGTATACTAGTTTACACACCCATGAGCAGCAGAAAATTTTTAATACCAAAATTCAGTATCTATTTCATAGAACACCAAGTTATTGATCGCTTGGACTTTCTGCCTGATGGCCAGGTCATTCATTTAATATTTACACTTTCTGAGCTGTTCAGATCCTCATAATATCTGAGGAAAGTAAAAACAAAAAGCAAAAAAATGAGGCGGCCTTTTCATGAACTGAGAGCCTCCCCTTGTAGAAGAAAGTCATTTTTAGTTATCGTTCCCGAAGTGTTTAATTAAACCCCAATAATAAGCCAGAAAAATGACTTTCACAGCATAGGAAGCATAATGAAGTTTTAGTTCCTTAGATGCTATGAGAGTGTGTAGGTTTTGTTTTAATTACATCAATAAATTTTAAATAACTTACCTGGCCTAAAAATTTTTTTAAAGTTTTTAGAGACAGAGCCCTGCTATGTTGCCTAGGCTGGCCTCAAACTCCTGGGCTCAAGTGACCCTCCCACCTCAGTCTCCCAAGCAGCTGGGACTACAGGCTGTGTCTGTATAAAAACCATATAAAAATCATATAAAAATATAGGGCTTTCAAACTTTTATTATTAATCATTTAATGCCCTGACTTTATTCCTCTTAGCTTTCTTGAAGGCTGTGACTGATCTGCAAAATGATTTAGAATCAATCTTGTGTTTATTTCTGGACTTCTAATCAGCCTGGATATGGAAATGAGTATTAACAGTTAGTGAATTATCTTCAGTATATTTTATTACTTTTGATGCTATTGAAAATAGAACTGCTTTCTTAATCTCATTTTTAGAGTATCCACTGCTAGTGTATAGAAATACAATTTGTTTTTGTATATTGATCTTGTAGCTTACAACCCTGCTGAACTCATTTACTGGTTTTAATACATTATCTTATGAATTCCTTAGGATTTTCTATATACAAGAACGTGTCATCTGCTAATAGGTACAGTTTTACTTCCCTTTCCAATCTGGATACTTTTCATTTCCTTTTTTTTCCCCCCAAACTTCCATGGCTAGAACATCTTTTTTTTTTTTTTTGAGATGGAGTCTTGCTCTCTCGCCCAGGCTGGAGTGCAGTGGCACAATCTTGGCTTACTGCAACCTCCACCTCCCAGGTTCAAGCAATTCTCCTGCCTCAGCCTCCTGAATAGCTGGGACTATAGGCACACACCACCATGCCTGGCTAATTTTGTAATTTTGATAGAGATGGGGTTTCACCGTGTTGACCAGGATGATCTCAATCTCCTGACCTTGTGATCTACCCTCCTCCTCCTCCCAAAGTGCTGGGATTACAGGTGTGAGCCACTGCGTCCGGCCAGAACATCTATTTATAGTGCAATGTTGAATAGAAGTAGTAACAGTAGACATTTTTGTTTAGTTTCTGATCTTACAAAGAAAGCTCTAAGTCTTTCACCATTAAGTATGGTTTTAATTGTGGGGTTTTTTTAATTAAAAAAAATAAAAATTCTAAAGATGAAAAAAAATTGTTTTGTAGAGACAGGATCTTACTATATTGCCCAGGCTGGTCTCAAACTCCTGGGCTTCAACAATCCTCCTGCCTTGGCCTCCCTAAGTGCTGGAATTACAGGCATGAGCAACCATGCCCAGCTCAGCTGTGGGCTTTTTGTAGATACTCTTTATCAGGTTGAGGATATTCATTTCCATTTGAAATCCATTGAGTTTTCTTATTATTAAGAGGGTTGAAATTTGTCAAATGCTTTTTCTGTGTCATTGAGATGACCATGTGTTTTTTGCTCTTTATTCTATTAAAATGGTATATTAAGTTATTTTCAGATGTTAAACCAACCTTGCATATCTGGGGTAAACCCTACTTCATCATGGTGCATAATCCTTTTTATATTGTGACAGTTCATTTGCAAGTTTTTTGTTGAGGATTCTTGCATCCCATCAGTATATTCTGATCCACATAAAAAGCATAACATTTTTTGTATTAATATAGTACCTCCCATTTTCAGAATGCTTTATCATTTCAGAGTGCTCTCATAAATTGAATTTGTTCCCAGAATAGTCAAGGCGCATTAGAACAATTTATATGACCTTATCTGATCTCAGCTATCCATCTGGAAACCTAGCCATCATTCGAGTGCCCAACAAGGTAAATGGTTTCACTTGTATAGTCCAAGAAGATATGCCCACTAACCCTGCTATCCTGGCAGTGCTGGATTCCTCTGGCAGAAGTTCCTGCTATCATCCCAATGGAAATGTCTGGTAAACTTCTAGGTTCCTGCTGCTGCCATTTTGTGGCTTTTGTTCTGGGAAATTTTGGTTTTTCTTTTTAAATGATAAGAATGGGTTTAAGAAGATTTATTTAAGTTAGTGGTCTTTAGATGGTAATGTTCGACTCAGGGTCATTTTTGGTTTACACCATTCCATATGCTTCTCAGTGGAAAAATCCCAAGCAACTATAAAAATAAAGCTCATCGTATTATTTCTATATGTAGTAAGAATATATGAACTATATAATTACAACATAGAAAAAAACTTGATAAATGATATGGTAACTCTAAAGATGTAGGATGTTAACTGAGGCAGTCTCTAGAGCCTATGCCATTCTGCTTCATCTGTGTAAACAACTTGTCAATAGACAGTTGATACACTATGTTGTTATTGTTTGAGATACATTCCTAGCTAGTAAGCGTCCTATAGCCACAAGCAAGAACAATAACATACAGACAAAATATCCAGAGCAATGAAGATCCTGGTCCCAATTTAACCTACTATGTATAATTATGTGACTTCATATTATTTCATTTAGCCTGACAAAGTGAAATTTGGGTTCTAACTTCAAAACAGTTTAAACTTTTTGAACTTTTCAGAAACAGATCTTTTCCTTTAAGTTATATACAGGTATAACAATCTCATCTCAGGAACTTCTGCCAATAATTGGCGAAGTTTATACTGCTAGTCTTGAGAAAGTTAGGATACCGAGCTATTTGTGGTTTTTGTCTACAGCAGTAGTCAATTCATTACCACAATGTATATTGGAAAATTTCTATGTATCTTTCAGGATTCTATAGCAATTCTATGTTACCTCTGATGGTAATTGATATTGTCACCAATATTCGTTGGTTTCTAGACTGGAAACCCATAGGTTCTTCCAGATTGGTTTTATGAAGCCATTGCCCCGTGAACTGAACTCTCAGGCACCCTGAGATGGCTCCTTGATACTCTCATAGCCCTATCTCTGCCTCTTGCGTAGTAAGTCCATTTCCCTTACCGGACTGACATTCCTTCAGGGCACATCCTGAATCTTTGCTACTACATAGCAGCATATCTGTACATAGTGTAGACTCAAAGAATGCTTACTAAATAAACAAGGGACTAACTTATCCTGAAAATTTTAGCTAGATAATTATTTTCACCCAGATTTCAAGAAAAAACTAAATCTTCCCTTCCCAGACACAATAAGATAATCACCTCGGTTTCTCATTTGTGCTTTTGTTATTAGATTACTACCACTGATCAATACTGGGGACACGAGATGTTAGCTAGGGGTCCCCATGGCCAAGTCATCTAGTTTTAAAAAAATAATTCATTCTCAAATTAAGCCAACTTTCTGAGTACCCAGAACTATATCTGTTCTCTCTTCTCAAGGTGGGGATGGTAAGAGGGTATGAGAAGGAGATAACTGAATAGAATGGCACAGCAATTAGTACTGCCAGATCTCAGATGGTGAGGGGCTAAAAGTGATGTTGTAAAATGTAAGGCATTCATGGTCTGAAGAGATAGGGTCGCCTAGTGGGTCTAAGGTGTCCACCTTTGCTCTGTCACAGACCTCTTCTCCACTGCAGTGATCACAGAGCTGTTCCCTGAGCCTCTGCCGCCACACTCAGCCATGATGGCAGGACTCGTGGAAGGACTCCTAGCTCCTCACTGGGCATTGCCAGAAAACAGCTCTCTTGTACTGAGGTCGACACAGTCTTCCCCAGAATTTACAGCCACAAGTCTTTATTTTGGTGTGGTGAAAATCTAAGCATTGGTCTTTCCTCCTCTTTCAGGATTAATCTACTCTTCTGTATCTTATTTTCTCCAGACTAAACCTTCCCTGCTCCCTCTTCATCCTTCCAGACTCCTTCATCCCAGGTTGATCCTTTGGGCCCATTTTAGTTTATCAGTATGAACTCAAATGGGATACAGTACTTCAAATTAGTGTAGAATTTAGTCATAGTATTATCACTCCTAAGATGACCTGAAGTTTCCACCACTCATGCTAATTGCTGGCATAAACTGTTAGTCCCCTTGGCTAGCAAGTAACAGGGATAATTCCAGTATTTTATTACAGTGTTGCTGTTTATGATTTTTACATTTCCTTCCTGCCCAGGGTATACATCAATATATTGGGAGGTCAATATTCAGATCAAGCCGGCAACAGAATAAGGGCTTGGAATTGGTCAAATTCCATCACTTCATCACCCTTTGTTTCATTTAAACCTGTCTTTCTGGCTTTGAACCGTTATATTGGAGTCCGCATCTTAGAACAAGACAAGATTTCTATAACTTTTCTAGCAATGGGTCAACAGGCAAGAATCAGTGTTGGAACCAAAGTGAAGGTAGGTACATTTTAAAAAACAGTTTAAAGCATTTAGAATAATAATAAGAGTAAAATAACTTTTGTTAGTATTATTACTGATAGATTACACTAGTGCATGATCTACTGTCCACTAGGATTTTGGAATTCAATAGAAAAACATGTAGCGAAAGCTTCATATGGAATTGAGGCAGCTTTATTGTTTCTTACTCTGAAACTCCTTTAAGTTCAGACTCAGATCCAAGTAACACTTATTGCATGTTTGCTCTGTGCCTGAGTAGTGCTGCTTTGAGGGTTTTGTTTAAAGATTTCATGTTGTGTTTGTTTTTCTCCCTGCCATGGTAGAAAGCCTTGGGCTGCGTCAGGAGACCTGAGTTTGAATCACGTTCAAGACCAATCATACGCCCCGTTTCCTTGGAGACACTTCCCAGACCTCCAAGTCCTTCACCCAGTCAGCCTCAACCACATCCTTCTATGGGTTTTCTGTGTACTTACCTCCATCCCCGTGCTTGCTGAACAGTGCTGCCTTTCCTACTGGATGGCAATCTCCTGAAAGGAAGAATCTCTATCTGATTGACTTCTGTAACTCCAGTGCCTCTCCCAGGGCACAGTCCTGAGTACATTCTCAGTGACCGGCAATAATGCATGATGGTTAAGAACATGGAATTCAGGTTGCAGATTCTCTGTAGTTTCAAACGTTAGCTCTGCCACTTGACTGAGTGAACTTGAACTTCAGTTCCTTATCCATAAAATGGAATCGTGATGCCGACCTTACAGATTGCTGTGAAGATTTGACGAGAATGCAAAGTACTAAGGGTGGTACTTGGCACTAAATAAAATAATATAGATGGAGAGATGGATACAAATAGAGACGGATGTATAGCTATATACATAAATAACACATATAGTGTGTGACTTCGAACAGGTCCTTTAAACTTCAAGGACCTTTGTTCCATTGATTTTTTTTTTCTTTTTCTTTTCTTTTTTTTTTTTTTTTTTTTGAAATGGAGCCTCACTCTGTCTTCCAGGCTGGAGTGCAGTGGCGTGATCTTGGCTCACTGCAACCCCTGCCTCCTGGGTTCAAGCAATTCTTTCTGCCTCACCCTCCTGAGTAGCTGGGACTACAGGCGCCTGCCACCACGCCTGGCTAATTTTTGTATTTTTAGTAGAGACGGGGTTTCACCATGTTGGCCAGGCTGATCTCGAACTCCTGACCTCAGGTAATCCGCCTGCCTTAACCTCTGAAAGTGCAGGGATTACAGGCATGAGCTGCCACGCCCGGCCCATTTCATCGATTTTTTTTTTTTTGAGATGCAGTCTTTCTCTGTCACCAGGCTGGAGTGCAGTGGTGGGATCTTGGCTCACTGCAACATCCACCTCCCGGGTTCAAACAATTCTTCTGTCTCAGTCTCCCAAGTAGCTGGGAATACAGGCACGCCACCGCGCAAGGCCTGTTTCATTGATTTTTAAAGGAACACATAACTCCAAACTTCAAAGGTGCCTTCAACTTTTAAGTATGTGGAAATAGAATCTCAATATTCAACACAGGAAGGAATATCTCATGACCACCAAACAAAGGGGAGATTGCAGATTCAGGCAACACAGAGCGAGGGTCTACAATGTGCTAAGCATTATTCCAGTTACTTTCAGTGAGTCTGGAAACCGTAGTCAAATTTTTAGGCTCCAGACAAACTTCTTTCTTGGTTAGAAATCTTCAGTATCGCCTCCTTTTGTTACATTACATCCATAGTAAATACATTTTTACCCAAAATATAAAGATACTTCTTTCTCCCCTCTCTTTCTCCCCCTACTTCCTTCCCCCACTCCCCCACCTCCCTTCCTCTCCCCACTTAGAAATTAATTTTTATCAAAAAAGAATCATTTTGATGCAAAAGGAAGAGTTCATTATTGAAGTTTTTTACTTTTCTCATTGTTCTCACAATCACCCTTTAGGTTTTTTTTTTTTTTTAATTACAAGTGACTTGTGAATATATTTTTATATTTAAAGATTTAAACAATACAGAAATAAACATAATTTTTTTAAAAAATGAGAATTCCATTCATTTCTTCTTCTATTCTAACTCTCTTCCCCAAAGTAATCACCACCCAAAATTTAGTGTGTACCTTCCTCCTTACTATGTATTTATAAATTATTTTATACATCTTTTTTTTTTTTTTCAGATGAAGTCTCGCTCTGTTTCCCAGACTGGAGTGCAGTGGCATGATCTTGGCTCACTGCAATCTCCACCTCCCAGGTTCAAGCGATTCTAGTACCTCAGCCTCCTGAGTAGCTGGGGCTACAGGCGCACACCACCACACTCAGCTAATTTTGTATTTTTAGTGAAGGCAGGGTTTCACCATGTTGGCCAAGCTGGTCTCGAACTCCTGACCTCAGGTGATCTGCCCACCTGGGCCTCCCAAAGTGCCGAGATTATAGGCGTGAGCCACCACACCCAGCCTATTTTATACATCTTTTTTAAAACATAAAATCTAGATGATGTACATATTGTATTGTTGGAGGGGGTTCCTGTTTGTTTTTGTTTCCCACTTAATAAGTATTGACGATTTTTTTGTGTCTACATTTTGAAGAATATTGAATTTAATATAGATATTAAATTTATATGAACTTTAATGATTTCTCAGTGGCAGTAAACACTGGTGATCTCTTCTTCCTGGAATCATTTCTTCCCTTGCTTCCAAGACTATTCTTCCCTGATTTTGCTTGTACCTCACAAGCTGTTTCTTCTCATTTTTCTGGCCTGATTACTGTTCATCTCCCCTTTTTCTAAATATTGGAGGAACCCAGAGCTGTCCTTGGGTTGTCTCTTCTCTATACTCACTCCTCAGATTATCTCATTGAGTCTCACTTCCTTAAATATCATCTGCATGCTGATAGCCCTTTAATTTGTATCTTCAGGTAGATCTCATATGAACTCGAGACTTGCAAGTCTCTGATTCCAATTCAACATACCCATGTGGATTTCTAAGAGGGCATTAAAAACTTAACACAGGCCAGGCATGGTGGCTCATACCTGTAATCCCAGCACTGTAGGAGGCCGTGACGGGAGCATTACTTGAGCCCAGGAGTATGAGACCAGCTTGGGCAACACAATGAGACCCGATCTCTATGAAAGTTGTTTTTTAAATTCTCCAGACATGGTGGCGCATGCCTGTGGTCCCAGCTATTTAGGAGGCTAAGGTGAAAGGACAGCTTGAGCCCACAGTTGGCGGGGTGGGGGACAGGGGGTTCAAGGCTGTATGAGCCGTGATTGTGCCACTGCACTCCAGCCTGGGTGACAGAGCAAGACCCTGTTAGGAAGAAAAGAAAAAACTCAACACAGCGGAATTTGATTTCAACACATGATCCAACCTCAGTCCTCTCCATCTCAGAAAATGGCAACTACATTCTTTCACTTGTTCAGGACAAAAACTCGGGAGTAGTTTCACAACTCTAAATGCTCTGTTTCACAGTCCCATACCAACTCATCTGTAAACTCTGCCTCCAAAATACCTCCAGAATCTCACACTTCTCACATTTTCCAGTGCTATCATTCTTGTCTGCCTCTTTACCTGATCCATCTCTTGCTTGATTATTGCAATAGCCTCCTAATAAGTCTCCCTGCTTCTGGTCTTCCCAAAGTTCATTCTAACACAATACTTGGAATGATACTTTGAAAACATAAGTCTGGTCAGAACTATCCAGGGACTTCTAATTTTACTTGAGTGAAACCCAAGGCCCTATAAAGGCTTGCAATACTCTACACAATCTGGACCTCTGTCTTCGAATAGTCTCTCTCTATTACCTTATCTCATTCACTACTCCAGCCATCCTGGCCTTTTTGCTATTCCTTGAAAATACCAGGCATGTTCCTGTCACAGGGTCTTTGCATTTGCTATCCCCTCAACCTAAAATGTTTTCCCCCCCATTTAGCATGTGGCTGTTCCCTCACTTCCTTCAGGTTTCTGCACAGAGTCCTTTCCTGAGCAATCTATCAAAACCAGCCTCACCTACCCCCACCTTCTCCCTAGCACTCTGAGTGCCTCTTTGGTCATTTGCCACAAGTTTTAATATATAGTGCTGTCATTTTCTTTCACTTCTAAATAATTTAGAATACCTATTTTGACTTCAATGCAGTAGTCACTGAATTTTCAAATAGATAAAAAGATTTACCCCTTTCTTGTTCCTTTCAAAATGGTCAGGAAATATGACCTGCAGTTTTTTTCTTCTTGTTTAGAATGTATTGATATTTTCTTAGTGGTTGGTTGCATAATTTTTATATAAGTGCTCCATGTATATTTAACCAAAATGTTGTATAGTTTATTGGTACAAAATTCTATGTCTAGTTGTTCTAGTCACACCTCCCTCTCTATCCTTTTATTTTTATGTCATTGGGTTTACTTCTGAGAAATGTATGAAAGTTTCCCAAAATGATTGTGAATTTCTTCTTTGTTCTTAGTGTTTCAATCAGCTTTTGCTGTATATATTTTGAAGCTCTGCGATCAGGAAATTAAAGACGCTGACTCTCTTCTTTGTGAGTTGTACCTTTCACCCAGGCTAGCTCATTCTTTCTCCTCACTCGTTCGCTCTTCAGCTGTTCCCGTTTTGTGCCCTAGTGTATTAGTGAGAGTTTTGTTTTTATTTTGACAATAAAGGTAGTAATATTATCAACATATGTTATTCCTAATTTCCCTTTTAGTGGCCTTTACCTTAAGTGCTGTTCCATCTGATGTTAAATTCTTACACTTACTTTCTCTTTGTTAGCATTTGTCTGATATTTTTTCATCCTTTGATTTTCAACCTTTGTCATGTAGTTTTGAGTTACATGTTCTCTTGCAAATCAAATATAGTTGGATTTTGTTGCTTTCCTCAACCTAATAGACTCAGTGGGTTTTTTGTTTGTTTGTTTTTAGAGACAGAGTTTTGCTCTGTCACCCAGGCTGGAGTGTAGTGGTGTGACCATAGCTCACTGTAACTGCAAACTCCTGGGTTCAAGCCGTCATACTGCCTCAGCCTCCCAAGTAGCTAGGACTACAGGCATGCACCACCATGCCTAGCTAACAGACTCAGTCTTTTAATACACTATATTTCAATGGTTAGTGTAAAATTAACGTATCTTTTATAATATGCATAAAATTAATTTCCAAATCCTCTAGTTGTTTTTCGTCCTTAACAATATTCTCTCAAGTCCCTAAGAAAATATTGACCATTTAAATATGGATAAATTTCCTAAAGTCTTTCTCTATCTCCTAATTCTTTTTCCTTGAGTATAAGTTGGTATATTTCCTTGAGTATAAGCTGATAGGTAAATCTGGTGCCTCTCTTTAGTGGCGTCAAATATTAGGTGATTCTCAGTCGTGCGTTCAATTTGGATTTGAGAATTCCTGTTTCCCTGTTCTGCTTACTAAAGTTTGCTTCAGATAATTGTGGAGACAATTTGTGCTGCTAAGGGGTAGAAAGCTAGCGCTAGTGCCCGCTGCCAGCCTCAGCCCGTGGGCACCAGTACTCAACATAAAGGAAAAGGTGAGGGGCCCACCTCCCAATTGATCAGCCTAACGTTTACCTCAGAGCCCCTCCTGCTTCCCATTTCTGTTGCGTTTGAGCTCAGAGTATATGTGTTTTTGCTTAGTGGTTTCATGTGGTCATTTCTCTCTATACACACATGGTCTCATCGCTTTTTGATTTTCAGGAATTCCTTAAAATTATCCTGCCAATGAAATTGTTCTTATTCCAACCCCGCTGGAAACAAAGGGGGAAAAAAGAAATCTTTCTTATTAGAGCCATCGTTGACTTAATCTGTAAAAAAGTTTTCTGTCGTTGTATGATATTTGGGGTAAAAGATTCTGACCTATTCTTTGTTGTTTGTCCATCTCATATGTTTTCCATCCTCCATTTCTTCCTTTCTATGGAAGGAAGAGTGAAATACAGAAATGATACTGTAAGTATCATCTTTTGCAGGTAAGTGGTCACTCAGCTTGCAGAGGGTAGTAGTTCTGCTTGCATTTAACCTGCCCCAGAGAGGCTAAATGCCCCTCCTAGGCTGGCCTTGAAGCTACAGACTGAAAACACCTCAGGCAAGACTGTCCTGGCAAATCCATTCAGTTTCTGCAGCTGCAGGAAGACAACACCCACCTTGAATCGTCAAAAGCTGTGAGGGAGTAGGGAGAGCAGAGGCCAAAGAAGAGTAATGGAGAGGCTAATTTGGAATGGCCTCCTGGAGGTTGGGGCACATTTAGGAGCAGGAAAGGGAGTTTTCGTTTTTCCCAGTCCTACCCTCTCTGAGGAAAACTGCTCTTCTCAGTGCCTTCCCAGTGAACACCCAGCCTTCAGACCAGCACTCACCCTACCTCCCCCACTGGGCACTTTCCAGGCAAGGGACTGTGTCTGAGGCATCTTTGTGATCCCCTCAGTAGGTGCTGGTTAAACTACATGAATAAATTATAAGCTTTTGAAGGTATCCATATTTCATTTGGTCTCTCAAGTCTCCACAGCGTTTCAACTCTTTCCTCACTCAGATTAGAATAACACCACCGCCCCTGCTTACGGATGAATTAGAGTGGACCGTCATCAGGGAATCCAACCCCACATAAGTGCCATGACTCAGCTCCTCCCACCTCCCCAGTTTCACTGCTGGACTCTGAGTTTCCTTCTCTTTCTCTTTGCTGAAAAGCTACCAAACCCTGAGGAGATTCCAGTCCTCCGATACGTGAGTGGAGATGACCTTCTTCTGCTGGCCAGTTTAATAAAGATCCGTTGCCTGTTTCATAAACTTGAAGGATGTGTGAATTTTCCCTCAAGCCAGGTTTGGGAAAAATTAAAGCAACCTTCCTACCTTTCTTCACTTGCTCTAAAACTAATTGCCCTCTGTCACAGTTCTGGTATAAAGCAAGATACAATGAAGACAATAAGAAATATAATAAATGAAGAAATTTAACTAAGAATGATGGTGCTTTCATTTGTTTTGTTGAGGTTTTTTTCGTTGAGGTTTATTTGGGTGAAGGATCGGGAGTGTGATGGCTAATATCAATCAAGGGTCAGCTTGATTGGATTGAAGGATGCAAAGTATTGTTCCTGGGTGTGTCTGTGTGGGTGTTGCCAAAGGAGATTAACATTTGCGTCAGTGGACTGGGAGAGGCAGACCCACCCTCAATCTGTGTGGGCACCATCTAATCAGCTGCCAGCACAGCTAGGATAAAGCAGGCAGAAGAAGGTGGAACGAGCAGACTTGCCGAGTCTTCCAGCTTTCAGCTTTCTCCTGTTCTGGATGCTTCTGACCTCGAACATCAGACTCCAAGTTCCTCAGCTTTTGGACTCTTGGACTTACACCAGTGGTTTGCCAGGGGCTCTTGGGCCTTTGGCCACGGACTGAAGGCTGCACTGTTGGCTTCCCTACTTTTGAGATTTGGGGAGTCAGACTCTCTTCCTTGCTCCTCAGCTTGCAGAAGGCCTAGTTTGGAACTTCACCTTGTGATGGTGTAAGTCAATACTCTTTAATAAACTCACCTTCATATATACATCTATGCTAGTAGTTCTGTCCCTCTAGAGACCCCTCGACTAATACGGGTAGGAGTCAAAAAAAGTGTACAAAATGACTAAAATACCAAGAAATATGCTATATTATCAATTTAGAACAAATTCTGAGCATTACTGGTTTACATTCTTTTTTTTTTTTTTTTTTTTTTTTGGAGATGGGGTCCCACTGTTGAAGCGGCATCATTTTCTGGGGTGATACCCAAGGTTCATTGCCTCATGCCAGGAAAATTAAACACACAGACAGACACAAGGAGCGAATTTAAGAGCAGAGGTTTAGGCCAGGTGCCCGTGGCTCACACCTGTAATCCCAGCACTTTGGGAGGCCGAGGCGGGCAGATCACAAGGTCAGGAATTTGAGACCAGCCTGGCCAATATGGTGAAACCCCATCTCTACTAAAAATACAAAAATGAACCGGGCATGGTGGCACACACCTATAGTCCCAGCTACTCGGGAGGCTGAGGCAGGAGAATCGCTTGAACAAGAGGCAGAGGTTGCAGTGAGCTGAGATCGCGCCACTGCACTCCAGTCTGAGCGACAGAGCGAGACTCCATGTCAAAAGAGTAGCGGTTTAATAGGCAAAAGAAAGACAAAGTAGAAAAGCTGTCTCCTGGGAGAGAGAAAGGAGCCCAAATTGGACTTCTGGCACGGAATTTTATAGACAGGATTGAGGAGGCGGTGTCTGATTTACATAGGGCCCATAGATTGGTTGGACTAGGTGTGACATTTACATAATACACAAGGAAACTGGCTGCCCCACCCTAATCATTATGCAAATGATGTCTTTGCCTGGCAGGCACCAAGTTGCCTGCTTTTTTTTTTTTTTTTTGGACACAGAGTCTCACTCTGTCACCCAGGCTGGAGTGCAGTGGCGCGATCTCGGCTCACCACCAGCTCTGCCTCGCGGGTTCACGCCATTCTCCTGCCTCAGCCTCCTGAGCAGCTGGAGCTACAGGCGCCCGCCACCGTGCGACTAATTTTTTGTATTTTTGGTAGAGACAGGATTTTACTGTGGTCTCCATCTCCTGATCTCGTGATCCGCCGGCCTTGGTCTCCCAAAGTGCTGGAATTACAGACGTGAGCCACCGGGCCGGCTTGCCTGCTTCTTACGGTACACGTGGCTGGCAAAGAGAAGGGAAGATGGAGCCACCATTTTGAACATGCCTAGTACCAGGTAGCCTTTTCCTATTGGCACAGCTGCCAGTATTCACCCATGCAGGCTTCCAGTTTGCTTGTCTATGTTTGCAGCTCAATTTTACAGACTGCTCTTTGTTAGAAAAGAAAATGATTTGGGGGCTGCTTTTCATTAAAAGGAAAACCTTACTGAGGACATCCTTACCCTCATTATTTGCCTAAGTAATTCCTTTTTAACTCCTATATCACTGTGTTGCCCAGGCTAGTCTTGAACTCCTGGGCTCAAGCAATCGTCCCAACATGGCCTCTCAAAGTGCTGAAATTACAGATGAGCCACCTCAGCCTAATAACTCAAGAATGCCTTTTATTATTATTATTATTTTGAGACAGAGATTTGCTGTGGCACCCAGTCTGGAGTGCAGGGGCTCACTGCTAACTGCAGCTTCGACCTCCTGAGCTCAAGTGATCCTACCACCTCAGCCAGTTCAATGATAGGGTTGCTTTAGAACAGAAAGCAAAGTTGAGAGTCGGAGGTGGAGGACCCTCAAGACAGAAGGGTGCCAGAACTCTGTAGCTCCTGCACTTCCTGGGACTTACTTCTCAACTCTTTGTTCTTTGGGAGAGGGTGAAATGTAGTTTCAGGGGACACCCCTTACACTGAATTCCAAATTTGGTGCTAGTGTGGAACAAGAGGGATTAGGCCTACCCACCGTTCACGACTTAGTGTCAAATTATATTGTTTCCCTGCTAAGAGCTACCAGAGGAAATAGAAGAGGGAATGGAAAGGAAAGGAGCAAGTGGAAGCATAGAGTATTCCAGGGAGGCTGAGTGACTGGGAGATAGGGGGCCTGGTTCTTGCTATTAATCCATTAACTTGCCTTTTTTTTCTTTTCCTGCCTTTAGTTAGCCTTCTTTCTAGGAATTTTGTTAATACTGAGGATTCTGTTTTATTTTATTTTTTATTTTCACTCTTGCCATTCCCCACACTATCTTTGTGAAAAAGAGGTTCCTAGATTCACATCTTAATCTACATTAAAGTCTTTCTCTTTTTCTTTTTTCATTTTGCCTTTAGCCTCTTCCTTTTCATCGATGAGTAAACTTTTAGTTTCTATCAAGTGAGATATTAAAATAATTGAGCTGAAATGTATCAGAATAGCACCAAAAATTTGCACATAAGGGCAAATCGCAACAAAGCCCTAAATGAAATCTGTTATTGTACATCATTAAAAAAAAAACACTTTTGGGGTGCTGAGCCCCAAAGGCCTTGATTGGCTGAGATTAGCAGGATAATGGGACAGTGTCTTTTACCATGTTGCTTCATGTCTAATGCCAGAATGTCATTTACTTTACTAAATGATAATGACATGTAACAAGGGTGTGAAACAAAACAAAAATATCAGGACTCCAAACTCACTATGCCAAAGGAAAAAGTCAAGCTTGAGAACTAAGTCACACAAAACTGCTTTCTATTTTGTTCCTAATTAGATAGCTACAAAGAGAAAAGGCTACATACTTCCCTCACAGTTTACTCGAAAGGAAATTCTTTCTGGGGCCCCAATATCTTTACCCTAAAACAGCTTCATTGAATGTTAACCTGACAATGTAAATTAACAGCTTCTCATCACAGGCTTGGGGAAAAGTCATCCCTCTGCTCAGCTGAGACAAATGCATATTTGACTACTTCCTCTACTCTATGTTTATCTTATGTAAAAATGCAGATTCACCAGCATGAGATGAATGCATAATTATTCCTATATCCCCTCCTTTCCCATGTAAAATATGGATTCAGTGAATGCTGATCAAAGACTCCAAAGATGCAACTGCTTGCCCCTTTTATTCCTTCCTCTTTTCTTCCTCCCCATTTTTTTCCTTCTTCTTTCCCCTACTAACTGCTCTTTCCCCTTTAAATATTGAAATCTCAGGTCAGGTGTGGTGGCTCACACTTGTAATTCCAGCACTTTGGGAGGCTGAAGTGGGCGGATCCAGCCTGGGTGACACAGCAAGACTTTGTCTCAAATAAATAAATAAATATTGAAATCTCAAACCTTATCTGGAAAAAGAATGGGTCATAGATGTTCCTGTGGTTTTGTGCTCCTTTCTCCTGGACGCATCCTCAATCTTGGCAAAATAAACCACTAAAATAATTGAGACCCATTTCAATCATTTAATTTGATTTACATTTTCTTCGATTTATAAGAAATTTACATTGCTTCTTTTAAAAATTTTTAAAAACGAAAATATTCCCAAGTGGAAAACATCTATGTATATCTATCATCTATCATCTATCTACCATCTCATATTTCAAGGCAGCTAGACTTATTTAAGGGAATTGAATAATTCAAAATGACAATAGTGGTAAATCTTTTTGTATTTTTGAGACAGAGTCTCAGTCTGTGACACAAGCTGAAGTACAGTGACACAATCTCGGCTCACTGGACCCTCTGCCTCCCATGTTCAAGTGGTTCTTGTGCCTCAGCCTCCTGAGTAGGTGGCATTACAGGCACATGTCACCACACCTGGCTAACTTTTGTATTTTTAGTAGAGACAGAGTTTCACCATGTTGCCCAGACTGGTCTCAAACTCCCGGCCTTAAGTGATCCCCTGACTCGGCCTTCCAAAGTGGTAGGATTACAAGTGTGAGCCACAGAACCGGGCCAGATAGTCATCTTTAATATTGTGCTCAATTTAATTCCAGTCCTTTCCCTCTCTCTCTCTCTCTCTTTCTCTGTGTTAAATTTCATACAGGGGAATTAGTCATTGCCAATAAGAATTTTGAAAGATAGGAAGTAAACTGAATTTTTTGTCCCCAAAAGAAAGCCACAGAAAAACTCTATTATAGAACTGCAAAATAAGCCAGCTAAATTAAATGCACATTGTTTGTTAGTAACTGGAAGCAAATATCTTGTGAAACTGTTAGGATTTTCATTTTTACAGTAAATTTACTACTAGCTTATTTAAAAAAAAATAATTAAGCAAAGGCTATTGGAGTCTACGTTGTTTTAACAGATGTATTTAAATAAAAGTAATAAGATTTGGATGGTCAATAACATTCAGAAGCAAATGTTATACTGTAATAATAAAAATTTCTTAGAAACATAGATTTGCTGGCTGGGCATGGTGGCTCATACCTGTAATTCCAGCACTTTGGGAGGCTGAGGCAAGAGGATCACTTGAGCTCAGGAGTTTGAAACAAGCATGGGCAATGTAGTGAGACCTCATCTCTACTAAAAATCAAAAAAATTAGCCAGGCATGTAGTCCTAGCTACTAGAGAGGCTGAGGTGAAAGCATCACTTGAGCCTGGGAGGTTGAGCCTGCAGTGAGCTGTAATCACACCACTGCACTCCAGCCTGGGCAACAGAGTGAGACTCTATCTCAAAAGAAACCAACAAACAGGCCGGGCGCAGTGGCTCAAGCCTGTAATCCCAGCACTTTGGGAGGCCGAGATGAGTGGACCACAAGGTCAGGAGATCGAGACCATCCTGGCTAACATGGTGAAACCCCGTCTCTACTAAAAAATACAAAAAACTAGCCGGGCGAGGTGGCGGGCGCCTGTAGTCCCAACTACTTGGGAGGCTGAGGCAGGAGAATGGTGTGAACCCGGGAGGTGGAGCTTGCAGTGAGCTGAGATCTGGCCACTGCACTCTAGCCTGGGCGACAGAGCAAGACTCCGTCTCAAAAAAAAAAAAAAAGAAATCAACAAACAAAAACCCAGAAATGAACTGTATTTTTCTCCAGCTATGTTAGAGGGTACACCAAGGGCAACTAAACAATAAATTTTACTTCAAACCAAGTAATTTTGTCCTTATCATTCTATTGTTCCATTTCCCTGCAAAACAAATATTATGCCTTTTTTTTTTTTTGCTTATCTCTTTCTTATTCCAGAAATGATATAAGGTACCTTGTAGGAATACATCCAACTTTAAAAATAGGTGAATGTAAGTGAGGCAAGTAGAAAATAACTTGAAATGAGATATGAATGAGGAGGGAGTAAGATTGTTTTCAAAATGCTATAAGGGACTGGACACAGTGGCTCAAGCCTGTAATTCCAGCACATTGGAACACTGAGGAGGAAGGATGGTTTGAGCCCAGGAGTTCAAGACCAGCCTAGGCAACATGCAGAGACCCTGTCTCTACAAAAAAAAAAAAAAAAGGAAAAATTAGCTGGGTGTGGTGGCACATGCCTGTAGTCCCAGCTACTGGGAGGCTGAGGCAGGAGGATCACTTGAGCTCAGGAGGTACAGGCTGCAGTGAACCATAATCATGCCACTGCACTTCAGCCTGGGTGACAGAGCAAAACCCTGTCTCCAGAAAAAAAAAGTCACGAGATCTAATACCGTTGCTAGAGTTGAGATAGCACAATCTGTAATGAGAAGATAACCAGCAAGTGATTACGGCCTCCTCGAGTTACACGTTTCCTTAGAGAGAGTGTTGTTTCAGTTTTTCCCCTACAACACAGAGTGAAATCCAGGAGTTAGGAACACCTTGATTTGAGTCAAACTGGCAAGTGTAAAGCAGGTAATGAAAAGACTGCGTGTGTTCACAGGCATGCAAGAAAATAACTAGAGCATCTGTATTACACCTTGTGGTGTGACCCAGCATTAGACAATGCACAGAGAAGTCCAGGGATTCACTTTGCACATACTTGCTCTATAGGGCTGACACCAGGAAATGAAAACCACAGTAACATCCATCTAGACTCTTCAGAGATGATGCCCAATTGTGTCATTTTCAAATAACACAGAAGCTTCTCTCTGTTAAACAATTAAGCAAAGGGGCAACACGCGGGAAACATAATCAACCCCCTGATCTATTGTCCATATGAATGCATATTAGCACCTGACAAATGTTGAATGAATGAATGAATGAACAAGTGAAGCAAAATCTCTACAAGAGATATACATGGCCATGGAGGAAAATTCTTAGTGTCTCTTTGCTGCTCTATCCAGTGCTTGACGGAGTGGGTTGAAAATAGATTAAAATAGATTCATATCAAAAACTAGTTCCCACTTCAATACTTTTATGAAACACCTGGCTTTCTCTGGAGTTGAGCTGCCACTGGTAACAAATTTCTCAGAAACATGGCTGGCCCTGGCACTGTCTCTATATAAACTGAATGTGTTAATAAAAAGTTTTAATTCCAGGTTCAAAGTTTATTCCATCCATTCATTTGTTCATCTGTTTAATAAACATTTATTCGTTGCTTATTTTGTACCAAGTACTGGTGATATAAAGTTAGAACTCATAGTTCCTTGTCCTCAGGGAAAATGAGACACAAGAAGAGACCATGACAAAACAACGAGGTATGCTCAGTGACAAAAAGAAGTACAGAGAGCACCAAAAGGAGAGCATATGTCTCAGCTCAGGAAGTAGATGTCATGTGGGGGTGGAGGGAGGAAGGAGCAAAGAAGGCAAAGGAATCAAATGACCCGTCTCAGAATGATCACAGAATTTTTTCCAGAAGCAACAATTAATCCTTGATAACCTTTGATTCTGACCGGAAGTCAGAATCACAGGTGACTCAAATGATGACCAGAAAGTCACAAATACCCAGATGATAAGTAGATAAGTATATGCTCTACCCCTTGAGAACTTGCCCGCACCATCAGATTAGCAAGAAAAGACCAGAGATGATTCAGGCAAATCCTGTTCTTGACCAAGCACTGAAGGAGGCCACAACGACTTCTGGAAAGGTAGAGAGCAAAAGAAGGAGTCACAGGCTTCATCTCAGGCACTGAGGGTAGAAGGAGGTGGCCTGGCTTTGATCCAAAGTGAAAGGTTCAGTGGTGGATGAAGCCAGCGCATGTTGGGACATTCAGAAGGAAAGGCAGCACTGGCTAGAGCCTCTGTTTAGGACACTACCAAGGTCCTCTGTATTGGGAGAACCCACCCCCGATACTTAACGTGGGTTCTTTTCTATTTCCCTAAGCATCTCAGCTGGTTTGAGAAATAAAGGGAAAGAGTACAAAAGAGAGAAATTTTAAAGCTGGGTGTCCGGGGGAGACATCACATGTCGGCAGGTTCCATGATGCTCCCTGAGCCATAAAACCAGCAAGATTTTATTAACGATTTTCAAAAGGGGAGAGAGTGTATGAATAGGGTGTGGATCACAGAGATCACATGCTTCACAAGGTAATAAAATATCACAAAGCAAATGGAGGCAGGGTGAGATCACAGGACCACAGGATGGTGTGAAATTAAAATTGCTAATGAAGTTTCGGGCATGCATTGTCATTGATAACATCAGGAGACAGGGTTTGAGAACAGACAACCTGTCTGACCAAAATTTATTAGGCGGGAATTTCCTCATCCTAATAAGCCTGGGAGCACTACAGGAGAACGGGGCTTATTTCATCCCTTTGGGGCCGTTCATAGACCTACCCTCAGGGCACATTCTCTTTCTCAGAGATGTTCCTTGCTGAGAAAAAGAATTCAGCGATATTTCTCCTATTTGCCTTTGAAAGAAGAGAAATATGACTCTGTTCCATCCGGCTCACTGGCAGTCAGACTTCAAAGTCTTATCTCCCTTGTTCCCTGAACATTGCTGTTATCCTGTTCTTTTTTCAAGGTGCCCAGATTTCATATTGTTCAAACACACATGCTCTACAAACAATTTGTGCAGTCAATGCAATCATCACCGGGTCCTGAGGAGACATACATCCTCCTCAGCTTACGAAGATGATGGGATTAAGAGATTAAAGTAAAGATAGGCATAGGAAATCACAAGGGTATTGATTGGGGAAGTGATAAGTGTCCATGAAATCTTCACAATTTATGTTCTTCTGCCATGGCTTCAGCCAGTTCCTCCGTTTGGGGTCCCTGACTTCCCGCAACACCTCTGCATTCACCCTAATCTATATGCCAGTGATCAGCAAAATGCAGGAAGGATGAATGATGAAGTAATAGGAAAGGGTAACAGGTTTGCCTGGTAGAGAAGGCATCAGTGTGTACATTCATTCATTCATTACAAATTTAGCACATGCCAGGCACTGTATGTGGCCCTTGTGATGTTAATATTCCAATGGAAATAATTTCAGAATGTGTTAGGAGTAAGTAATCAGGTAAGCAGGGATCTACTTTATATATGTAGTCAGAGAAGGCCTCTCTGAGGAGCCAATATGTAAAAATGGGAAGAAACTAGTTGCACAGTGAGCTGAAACAAGAGTGTTCCAGGCAGAAAGAACATCAAGTTCTGAGATGGGAATGAGTTTGCCTGCACATTCTAGGGCTAGAAAGGAGGCCACTGTGCATGACAGGGGCTGTGGTGCAAGGTGAGGCTGGCAAGGTAGGAGGAGCCAGTGAAGGCAGCTGTGTGCACTAGGATAAGGAGTTGGGATTTTAATCCACAGACACTTGTCTTTTTCTTGAAGGGGTGCCAATTTTTAAAACTTGCTGAGTTGATCAAACTATGTGCTTTTTCTCTATCCTACCCAATAATGATGATCCAGGAGTAAGGATGGAAAAACAATGGGAACACTCAAATACCTCTGGAGAAAATGAAAATGGGTAGCATCATTTGGAGAGCAAATTGCATTAGCTAGTAAAGCTGGGGATGTGTCTATCCAACACATGGAGGTTCCATTCCTAAATAGAGATAGCCTAAAGAAACCCACTGTATCAGCCCATTCTCACACTGCTATAAAGAAATACCTGAGACTGGGTAATTTATAAAGAAAAGAGGTTTAATTGGCTCACAGTTCCGCAGGCTGTACAGGAAGCATAATGCGGGAGCAGGCACTTCACGTGGCTGGGAGCAGGAGCAAGAGACAGAGGGCTGGGGGGCGGTGGTTCACACTTTTGAACAACCAGGTCACATGAGAACTCACTCACTACACTGTACCAAGCGGGGGTGGTGCTGAACCATTCATGAGAAACCATCCCCATGATACAATCACCTTCCACCAGGTCCCACCTCCAGCATTGGGGATTACAATTCAACACAAGCTTTGGGTGGGAACACGGATCCAAACCATATCACTCACGTTTACTCAGTGAAACAAAAACAAGCTTGTTCACTGAAGCATTGTTTGTAATAGAAAAACAACAGCAACAACATAATGTCCATCAACAGAATAGGTAAATTGTAGTGTATTCACACAGTGAATTCCACACAGTACTGAAAACGAATGAACTAGAAATATCTGAATCAATACGAACAACTCTGAAAAACATTTTCACTTGGAATGAAAAAAGCAAGAGGGCAAAGGAACACATTCAGTATTATTCTATTTATATAAGGTTTTAAAATATGCAAAATGATCCCATGTATCATTTAGGTAGACATACTTGTGTAGGAAAAGTATAAAGAAATGCACGGGAATGCTTGATGTCAATTTTTGCGCTGGCGCTTACCACTGGAGCTATATGTGATGTTGGGAGGTATATAGCGGGCTGTGACTATTTCTTAAGCAATGTGGTAAGTTCAGGGGGTTTTCATTAACTATTCTTTATATTTTTTTAATATCTGAAATTTCTCTTTTTATATTTGAAAGACTAGCCAGAAGCAAGCAAGCAAATATAAAAAGGAGACTAGAAGCAATTACTGGGCAGAAGCAAACAATTTTGTGAGTCAGCAGAGGCTTTAGTTGAATTCTTCAAAGTAGACTAGGGAATCAGGCCACCAAGGCTGGAACTTAGACATTTCTTCTTATCCAGAGAACAGATGAGCTTTCTTTAATACAAAGTATATCTTTATTTTTTAACTCTACCCTTACATAATTCTCTAGAGATGGAGACCAGATTTAGAACTTAATATGAACAACCTAGAAATTCTCTGAGATCATTCAATTCATGGATTATCTAGAATGCACACAGGTCATGTGTCTCTATCTAAAAAAGATGTGTTACATTTTCCTGTGTTTGCGCTACCTGATTTCTTTTCCCAGTGCCCAAATCAGGCAGGGATACTACACACTTCCATGCACTTCTAAGTTTTGACAATCCATTTGCTGTTGCATTCAACAGAGATGGAAAAACATAACCCAATTCCCAATTCCACAAACTCAAATGAGGTTTTGAGAACTCCTCTGGGACTAAAAGGCAATATCATTGTTTTTTGTCAATTTCATAACAAAATCTGAGCCAGAGGATAGGATAAAATAATCCTCCTTCATACTCATATGTTGCTTATACTTTGAGTCTCACAATACTGCAAATTTTCAGCAAAGATATTAAGACTGAACAGTGGCAAGTGACTTCTTAGGTCTCACAGCTAAGCACCAAGTGGAGTTAGAAAGTGAGTCCAGGTCATCTGACCCCATCAAATATTCTTCCCTCTGTTTCTCACCAGGGCTCACTTTGCCAAAGACCAAATCCCAGAGAGGTCCAAAGAGTATATCACTCGGACTATCTCAGGTCAAGTCCCAGCTCTCCATCAACTAACTGTGTGCCCTTGGTCAAGTTACTGAACTTCCTCAAACTCATTCTCTCAGCTGTAAGATGAAAAAGATAAAATCAACTTCTCATAGTTGTAGTGTCTCATTCAGTGTGGGCTACTATAACAAACTACCATAAATGGGGTGGTTTGGGTAACTGGATAAATGTTTAGTCAATAATCATTTTTTACAAGTCTGGAAACTGGAAGTTTGAGATCAGGGTGCCAGCATGATCAGGTTCTGGTGAGGGCCTTCTTCTGAATTGCAGACTCCCAATTTCTCGCTGTATCCTTACATGGTTGAAAGAGAGCTATAGACCTCTCTGGGTTTCCTTTTTGTAAAGGCACTAATCCCATTCATGAAGGCCGCACCCTCAAGCCCTAATCACCTCCCAAAGACTCCACCTCCAAATACCATCATGAGGGTTGGGATTTCAACATAGGAATTTGGGGAGGAACACAAACATTCAGACCATAACATGTACTCACCACTAGAGAGAATATGTGTGCAGTGCCTGGCCTGCTGTAGTTGTGCTTAGTGATGGAAACTACTGTAATAATTACAGAGACAAGCCTCTCACTGACACAGTCCTTCTAACCAAACCAGGGAATTAAGTCATCTTTCTTCTGGGGCTTCAAGGAATTAGAAATAATTATAGAGGCGGGGTGTGGTGACTCACACCTGAAATCCTAGCACTTTGGGAGGCCAAGGCTGGGGGGGTCACTTGAGCTCAGGAGTTCCAGACCAGCCTGGGCAACATAGTGAGACCTCATCTCTAATTTATAATATATAAAAAAAATAGTTATAGAGTTATTTTAGATGAGAGAATTAGTAGGAACTGAAAGCTGACATCAGAAAGGAATTATTTAATTACCAGTATTAAAATAAATGATGTTAATAAGTATTAACAATAATAGAAGTAACTTTGTACCACACAAACATATTTGTTTCTCCTTTACCCACAGAGAATAAACAGAAAGTGCTACATAAAACATACCCACACAATTTCCTTAAGCACACATTTAAGTCTTTGTAGTGTTTATTGTTTATCAGTCTTAAAACAAATAAAATTGTAAAGTATGGATCAATTTCTACTTCATTAAATTTTCTCTTTGTAATAGCATATGTAAAACAAAGACATGGTTTAAAATAAATTACATTCTAGTGAATGGCACTTAGCCCCCCAGAAGGAAGCAATCAGTCCAGATCAGTGATCTTCAAACTTTTCCCATTTTATGTCCTCAAGAAAACATTTTAGTGCGTGTTCCCCATTGCACATTTTTCAATTGACATCTATAATGATTCATCATGAAGTCATTTTCAATGTATTATAAATCTTGACATTTTGAAAGAAACATTACCTTCCAAAATGAATCCAATGGAATCTAAATACCACAGTAACATAATACTTGACATTATCCATTTAAAAAGTATATGAACTAGCTCTTTTTTAACAGGCAGAAACTCTGCAACATTCCTTTTATTTTCTTTTGAATTTACAGTTTCATCCTACTTCCTCCAAAGAAGTTTATTTGGGCTGTGATATATTTTTATGCTTGAAAATCTATTACTGATCATCTTCTCATATTTCTTGACTACAAAAATAATATATTAAAATTTTAAAATGTAAAAGTTTACTTTCTATGACTTTAAGGCTCTGTGTTCAAAAAAATCCTTTGATTAACATTACAATTATTATTAGCACATAACTGATCAAAACAACATAGCAAATTTTAATGAAAGTAAAATTTCATTGGAAATGTATGATTCACTCTCCTTAAATTTGGTTAAACTCAAAGAATTACAAACTGCTTAACATGTATGTTACCCAGTCACCAGGGTCACTGATTTTCTCACCATGGACCCCTTGGGTGGAGGCTTGGAGGGTTGTGCACCTGGTACGCCCCCTCAGTGAGACACCAAGGTGAGGGGTCTGCCTTTCTTTGTAAATGGGAGATGAAGAAAGAGCCTACATCTTCATTACACACACAATCTCTGTCCATTCACATTTAGAGAAGGCATGATACTCAGCCCATGGGAACTGATCCCCTAAGAAGGCTTTACCCCTGAAGGTCCTCAGATCCCATTTGAAGGTCACTGAATTAGACCACCCTCTGAGGGGAAAACATTGGCTGAACATCCAGAGAAAAGTTGACACCCCACGTATAGTATAACGAATTTTCCTACTCTTGCAAGATGCAAAATGGAGGTTCTTTCTGGTCATAAAGCAAAGACTATTATATAGACACACACACACACACTGCACACACTGTAGGGAGGAAAACTTTCTTCTCTACCACCTTATATCCTAGAGCGTGGAACCTGGAAAAAAGTGTATTGCTCATGTGCAAGCACCTGAGAGAGAGCAGGAGAGAGGGTGGGAAGGAAGGACAGACTTCCCAACAGCTAAGGGTAAGGATTTAGGTGAGAAGGGGCTTCAGTGGGAATATATGGAAGATTCTGAGAGGCTCATTTGCAAAATATTCTTGGAATGTCACTGTGTTAAAAGTCAATTGCTTCTCTGAAGACTCTCTTGGAGAGGGTAGGCAGTGGGTTATAGCAATTGAATTCTCAGGGAGCTTTGCTTTAGTTAGATATGGGACATGCAGATAAGATTTATTTCTGCATCTGCTGTAACTAAAAAATGTTCAGTTGAAAATAACCTTTATGCCATTTTGGTGGCATGTTAGTCCTATCAACACACACCCACATCAACTCCCCCAAAGACCCTGTGGTCTATAGCCTTGCCACTCAGAGGGCAGCTCTTGAACCAGCAGCATGGACATCATGCAAGAGCTGGTTAGAAATGTGGAATCTCAGACCCCCGAAATGTGTGCTTGCTGTAAGTTTGAGGAGCACGGATCGGCATCTAGTAGTTCTCAACTCTGGCTGCACATGAGAATCACCCTGGGAGCCTTTCAAATCCCTGTGCCTGGGAAATTGGAACTCTCCCCATGTCACTGATAAAATTAATATTAAATTTTAAAATGTGATCATGCTTTTGTGGTTATTTTTGTAAGGGGTCATTCTTTTCGAAACACATACTGATAAACTAATAGAATATGATATTTGGGAATTGCTTCTGAATAATTCAGCAGGGGAAGAAAGAGGAAGAAAGTATCAATGGAACAAGAATGATCATGAACTGATCATCTTTCAAGCTAGGTGAGTGGTACATGAGGGTTCCTTGTACAATTCTATTTTGATATTTATTTTTAAATTTCCATATAAGTTAAAAACACATACATATATTTCATATTTTTATATATGCACACACTTTTATACACACACACACACACACACACACACACACATACACGGCCTGATTCTACCACCAGAGATTCCAAATTTAAATTGGTTGGGGCGAGAACAGTGCATCACGTCTTTAATACCAGCACTTGAGAGGCCGAGGCAGGAGGATCACTGAAGTTCGGGAGTTCGAGACCAGCCTGTGCAACACAGACAAACCCTGTCTCTAAAAAAATAAAAATAAATTGGTTGGGGTGGAGATGGGTTTCAGTCATTCCTCATCCCCCATGTTTATTAAGGTAAAATGAATAAAATTATATGTATTTATAGTGTACAACCTGATACTTTTATAAATATATAGTGAAATGATTACCACAATCAAGTTAGTTAATATATACGTCACTTCACAGTTACAATTTTTTGTGTGGTGAGAACATTGAAGATCTACTCTCTTAGCAAATTTCAAGTATTTAATACCATATTATTAACTATAGTTACCATGTGTACATTAGATCCTTTGAACTTATTTATCTTATAACTGTAAGTTTGTACTCTTTGACCAACATCTTTCTCATTTCACCCACCCCTAAACTCCTGGCAATTACCGTTCTGTTCTCTGTTTCTGTAACTTTGACTTTTTCAGATTGCACAAATATATGATCAGATTTCAGATCATACAGTATTTGTCTTTTCTGTCTGTGCTATTTCACTTAGCATAATGCCTTCAAAATTCATCCATATTGTCACAAATGGCAAGATTTTCTTTTTTATGGCTGAGTAATATTCCACTGTATAAGTATATACCACATTTTCTTTATCTGTTCATCTGTCAAAGGACACAAGTTGATTTCATATCTTGGCTATTGTGCATAATGCTGCAATGAACATGGGGGTGTAGATAGCCCTTCAGGATACTGATTTTATTTCCTTTTGATATATACCTAAAAGTTGGATTGCTGGATTATATGACAGTTTTAATTTTAATTTTTTGAAGACTCAAAATACCCTTTGCCATAATGGTTGTACCAATTTACATTTCTACCAACAGTGCACAACGGTTGCCTTTTCACCACATCCTCATCAATAGCTATCTTTTATTATTTTGTTAATATCCATCATAATGAGTGGGGTGACATCTTATCACGGTTTTGATTTGCATTTCCTTGATGTTTAGTGACATGGAGCACTATTTTTCTGTACTTGGCTATTTGTATGTCTTCTTTGGAAAAACGTCTGTTAAGGTTCTTTGCCCATTTTTAATGAGATTATTTGTTTTGGGTTTTGTTGTTGTTGTTGTTATTGAGTTGTATGAGTTCCTTATATGTTTTAGATGCTTGCCTCTCATCAAATATATGGTTTACAGATATTTCTTCCATTCTGTAGCTTGCCTTGTTGGTTGTTTCCTTTGCCGTGCAAAAAATTTTAGTTTAATGCAGGTCCACTTGTTTATTTTTGCTTTTGTTGTCTGTGCTATTGGTGTCATATCCAAAAATCATTGCCAAAACCAGGGTCAAGGAGATTTTTCCCTATGTTTTCTTATAGGAATTTGACATTTTCAGGTCTTACATTAATATATTTAATGTATTTCAAGTTAATTTTTTGTGAGTAGTGTAAGACAGGGATCCTATTTCATAGTTTTGCATGTGGATATCCAGTTTCCCAACACCATTTATTGAAGAGATTATCCTTTCTTCATTGTGTGTGTACATATATATATATATATATGTGTGTGTGTGTGTGTGTACATATATATATATATATATATATATTTTTTTTTTTTTCTTTTGAGAGAGAGTCTTGCTCTTGTCACCCAGGCTGGAGTGCAGTGGTGCGATCTCGGCTCACTGCAACCTCCACCTTCCTGATTGAAGCAGTTCTCCTGTGTCAGCCTCCCATGTAGTTTGGATTACAAGCACGTGTCACCATGCCCAGCTAATTTTTGTATTTTTAGTAGAGACGGGGTTTTGCCATGTTGGCCAGGATGGTCTCAAACTCCTGGCCTCAAGCAATCCACCCACCTTGACCTGCCAAAGTGCTGGGATTACAGGCGTGAACCACCACACTTGGCCCATTGTATATTCGTAATGCTCTTTTCAAATATCAGTTGACTGTATATGAATGGGCTTATTTCCGGGCACTTGATTCTGTTCCATTGGTCTATGTGTCTCTTTTTATATGAATACCATACCATTTTGATTACTATAGCTTCCTGCTTGTAAGCAGGAAGGAAGTTCGATGCCTCAGCTTTGCTCTTCTTCCTCAGGTTTGCTTTAGATATTCAGAGTCTTTGTTGGTTCCTTATGAATTTTAGAACTGCTTTTTTATATTTCTGTGGAAAATACCATCAGAATTTTGATAATATCGAATCTATAGATCTCTTTGGATAGTGTGTACATTTTAAGAATATTGGCCGGGCACAGTGGCTCACGCCTGTAATCCCAGCACTTTGGGAGGCCGAGGCGGGTGGATCACGAGGTCAGGAGATTGAGACGATCCTGACTAACATGGTGAAACCCCGTCTCTACTAAAAACACAAAAAATCCATCCTGGCTAACACGGTGAAACCCCGTCTCTACTATAAAATACAAAAAACTAGCCGGGCGTGGTGGCGGGCGCCTGTAGTCCCAGCTACTCCGGAGGCTGAGGCAGGAGAATGGCGTGAACCCGGGAGGCGGAGCTTGCAGTGAGCTGAGATCCGGCCACTGCACTCCAGCCTGGGCGACAAAGCGAGACTCCGTCTCAAAAAAAAAAACAAAAAAAAAAAAAACAAAAAAACACAAAAAATTAGCGGGGCGAGATGGCGGGCGCCTGTAGTCCCAGCTACTCGGGAGACTGAGGCAGGAGAATGGCGTGAACCCCGGAGGCGGAGCTTGCAGTGAGCCTAGATCTTGCCACTGCACTCCAGCCTGGGCGTCAGAGCCAGACTCCATCTCTAAAATAAATAAATAAATAAATAAATATATATATATATATATATATATATATATATATTGCCCTTTTGTATAATAATTTATATATATATAAATTATTCCAATCCAAGAACATGGCACATCTTTCCATTTATGTGTGTCTTCCTCAATTTCTTTCTTTCTTCTTTCTTTCTTCTCTCTCTCTCTCTCTCCCCCTCCCTCCCTCCCTCTCTCTCTCTCTCTCTCTCTTCTCTTTCTCTCTCTCTTTCTTTCGACAGAGTCTCGCTCTGTCACCCAGGCTGGAATGCAGTGGTGCGATCTCAGCTCACTGCAAACTGCCTCCCAGGTTCAAGCAATTCTCTGCCTCAGCCTCCAAAGTAGCTGGGATTACAGATGCCAGCCACCACACCCAGCTAATGCCTCAATTTATTTCATCGATATCTTATAGTTTTCAGATTTTTCATCCCCTTGGTTAAATTATTCCTATTTTATTGTTTTTGATGCTATTGTAAATGGTACATTAAACAATACATTCCTAAATAACACATGGGCCAAAGAAGAAATCACAAGGGAAAGTAGAAAATACATTTCAGATAAATGAAAACAAAACGCAATATACCAAAACATAGGATGCAGCTAAAGCAGTGCTCGATAGAAAATTTGTAGATGTAAAGACCTATATTAAAAAAGAAAAGACTCTCAAGTAATGTACCTGTGTGACTTTGTTCTTTTTATTTAGGATTGCTTAGGCTATTTGGGCTATTTTTTGTTCCGTATAAATTTTAGAATAGTTTTTTCTAATTCTGTGAAAAATGACATTGGTAATTTGATAGGAATTACATTGAATCTGTAGATTGCTTTAGACAGTATGGACTTTTTAATGATAACTCCATAAGCATTAAATATTTTTTCCATTTGTTTGTGTCATCTATAATTTCTTTCAGCAGTGTTTTTTAGTTCTTGTAGAGATCTTTCCCTTCCTCAGTTAGATGTATTCCTAAATATTTTTGGGGGGGTGTGTGTGTGTGTAGCTATTGTAAATACACTTGCATTCTTGATCTGATTGTCAGCTAGAATGTTATTGGTGTATAGAAATGCCACTGATTTTTGCACGTTGATTTTTTTTATATCCTGAAACGTTACTGAAGTCATTTATCAGGTCTAGGTGTCTTTTCATGGAATCGTTAAAATTTTCTATGTATAGAATCATATCATCAACAAAGAGAGATAATTTGACTTCCTCTTTTCCTGTTTGGATGCCTTTTATATATTTTTCTTGCCTGATTGCTCTAGCTAGGACTTCTAGTATTATGTTAAATAGGAGTAGTGAGAGTGGACATCCTTATCTTGTTCCAGTTCTTAGAGAAAATATGTCCAAATTTTGCCCTTTTGGTATGATGTCCCACTCTTACCCAGGCTGGCATGCAGTGGCCGATCTCGGCTCACTGCAAATTCTGCCTCCCAGGCTCAAGCAATCTTCCCACCTCAGCCTCCTGAGTAGCTGGACTACAGGCATATGCCCCCATGCCCAGCTAATTTTTTGTATTTTTAGTAGAGATGGGGTTTCACCATATTGCCCAGGCTGATCTCAAGCAATCCACCGACCTCAGCCTCCCAAAGTGCTGGGATTACAGGTATGACCCAGTGTGCTTGGCATGAATTGCACATGTTGAAACATTCTTGCATCCCAAGGATAAAGCCCACTTGATTTTAGTGAATTATCTTTTTGATGTGCTGCTGGATTCAGTTTACTAATATTTTGTTGAGGATTTTTGTGTGCATGTTTACCAGGAATATTGCCTGTAGTTTTCTTTTTTGTTGAGTCTTTGCCAGATTTTAGTATCAGGATGATACTGGTAAAAAAAACAAAACAAAACAAAACAAAACAAAAAACTTGTTTCACAGAATGAGTTAGGAAGGAATCCCTCCTCTTTTCTCCTATAGTTGCAGTAGGATTGGTACCAGCTTCCTGTATATCTGGTAGAATTCGGCCATGACTCCCTCTGGTCCAGGGATGTTTTTGGTTGGTAGATTTTCTGTTACTGATTCAATCTTGTAACTCATTATTAGTCTGTTCAGTGTTTCAATTTCTTTCTGGTTCAGTCTTGGGAGGTTGTGTGTTTCCAGAGAATTATTCGTTTCCTCTAGATTTTCTGGTTTGTGCACATAGAGATGTACATAATAGTCTTGGAGAATCTTTCATATTCCTGTGGGATTGGTTGTTATATCTAACACCATTGTCATTTCTGACTGTGCTGATTTGGATCTTCTCTTTTTTTTTTTCTTTGATAATCTAGCTAGTGGTCTATCAATCTCATTTATCCTTTCAAAAAACCAACTTTTCATCTGTTAATCTTTGTATGGTTCTTTAGGGTCTCAGTTTCATTTTGTTCTGCTCTGATTTTAGTTATTACTTTTCTTCTGCTAGCTTTGGGTTTACTTTGTTCTTGGTTTTTTAGTTCCATTTGGTGTGAAATTAGGCTTTTAATTTTAATCTTTCTATTGTCTTGATGTAGGCATTTAGTGCTATAAACTTTCCTCTTAACACTGCTTTGGCTGCACTCCAGAAGTTTTGGTACCTTGTGTCTCTATTTTCATTTGTTTCAAATAATTTTTTGATTTCTGTCTTAATTTTGTTGTTTACCCAAAAGACTTTCAGGAGCAAATTGTTTAGTTTCCATGTATTTGTGTGGTTTTGAGAGTTCCTCTTGGTATTGATTTCTATTTTTATTCCACTGTGGTACAAGAAGATGCTTGGGATGATTTTGACTTTTTGAATTTATTGTGATTTGCTTTGTGACTGAGCATGTGGTTAATCTTTGTGTATGTTCTTTGTGCATATAAGAATGTACATTCTGTGGTTCTTGGGAGCACTTTGTTTTATTATTTATTTATTTATTTATTTATTTATTTATTTGAGACAGGATCTCACTCCGTCACCCAGGCTGGAGTGCAGTGGCACAATCAGGGGTCACTGCAGCCTCAAGCCTTCTGGGCTCAAGTGATCCTCCTGCCTCAGCCCCCATCCCAACTCCGAGTAGCTGTGACTACAGGTGTGTGCCACCATGCCTAGCTAATTTTTTATATTTTTCGATGGAGTTTCACCATGTTGCCCAGGCTGGTCTCAAACTCCTGGGCTCAAGTGATCTGCCCACCTTGGCCTCCCAAAGTGTTGGGATTATAGATGTGAGCCACTGCGCCTGATGGGAGCACTATTCTTGCAGCCCAAAAGAAACAATCTGAGTGGTCACAGTGTCTCATGCCTATAATTACAGCACATTGGGAGGCTAAGGTGGGAGGATTGCTTGAGCCCAGGAGTTTGAGACCAACCTGGGCAACATAGGAAGACCCTGTCTCTAAAAATTAATTAAATAAAAATAAAAATAAACAACCCAAATGCCCACCAATTGATGAAATAAAATGTGATATACTCATACATGGAAACATTATTTCGCAATTTAAAAAATGAAATGTTAATAAATGAAACAGCATTTATGAGCCTTGAAAATACCACACTAAGTGGAAGAAGCCAGCCACAAAATACTACATATTATATGATTTAATTTATATCAATTGTTAAGAATAGACAAATGTGTAGATACAGAACATAGACTAGAGGTTTCTTAAGGCTACAGGGATGCCAAGATAGGGAAATGATATCCAAAGGGCACAGGCTTTCATTTTTGAGTTAATAAACATATTCTAAAATTGACTGTGGTAATTGGAGAGGCTTGTTTTAGGCAGGACAAAAATGTTCTAAAATTAGGTCGTAGTGATGGTTGTACAAACCTGTGAATGTACTTAAAAACATCAAATTGTGTACTTTAAATGAGTGAATTAGCATGTGAGCCTTGTGAATTAGGTCTCAAGGAAATAATTTTGGCCAGCCACGGTGGCTTACACCTATAATTCCAGCCCTCTGGTAGGCAGAGGTGGGCAGATCACGAGGTCAGGAGATGGAGACAATCCTGACTAACACAGTGAAACCCCTTCTGTACTAAAAATACAAAAATTTAGCCGGGTGTGGTGGCAGGCGCCTGTAGTCCCAGCTACTCAGGAGGCGGAGGCAGGAGAATCACTTGAACCTGGGAGGCGGAGGTTGCAGTGAGCCGAGATTGCGCCACTGCACTCCAGTCTGGGTGACAGAGTGAGACTCCGTCTCAAACAAAAAAATTTTTTTTTAAATCATCAGGCATAGTGAGTGGCTTGCACCTCTAATCCCAACACTTCAGGAGGCTAAAGCAAGAGGATCACTGGAGCCGAGGAGTTTAAGAACAGCCTAGGCAACATAGTGAGAATCTGTCTCTATTTTTAAAAATTTCAGAATATTTTTCATTGTTTTTTTTCAAATATTTTTTCCTGATCCCTGCCTCCTCTAAGATTCTAATTACCTGTAAGTTATAGCTCATAATGTTGTCTACAGGTCACTGATACTCTGTTGATTCTTCAGTCTTTATACTCTTTCTTCCATTTGCATAGTTTCTTTTGTTCTCTTCAAGTTCATGAATCTCATGATCTCAGCTCACTGCAAGCTCCGCCTCCCGGGTTCACGCCATTCTCCTGCCTCAGCCTCCCGAGTAGCTGGGACCACAGGCGCCCGCCACTTCGCCCGGCTAGTTTTTGTATTTTTTAGTAGAGACGGGGTTTCACCGTGTTAGCCAGGATGGTCTCGATCTCCTGACCTCGTGATCCGCCCGTCTCGGCCTCCCAAAGTGCTGGGATTACAGGCTTGAGCCACCGCGCCCGGCCTCATGAATCTTTTTCTTTATCAGTATCTAATTTTCTGTTAAGTCTCAGTAAATTATTCACATAAAATATTGTATTTTAAATGCTGGAAATTTCACTTAGTTCTGTTTTCATATCTTTAATTTCTCTTGTTCTATTCATGTTTTTCTTTAAATATCTGACCACATATACATAAATTATTTTAAAATCCTTTTCTGCTAATTCCATCATCTTTGTCATTTCTGGTTGGTTTCTTTTATAATTAAATTAAGTTTAATTTAAAAAAATTTATTTAGAGGCAGGGTTTCGCCATGTTGCCCAGGCTGGTCTCGAACTCCTGGGCTCAAGTGATCCGCCTACCTTGGCCTCCAAAAGTGCTGGGATTACAGGCATGAGTCACCATCTGGCCTCTGGGTTGGTTTCTATTTACTGATTTTTCTTCTGTCTAAGGTTCATATTTCCTGCGTTTATATTTAGTAATTTTTACTGGATTAACATTGCAAATTCTATATTGAGGAGTGTTGAATTCTGTTATTTTTGTCAATGGATCTAAGACTTTGTTCTGTGAGGCTGTTGGGTTACTTCTGGATCACTATGAGGCTTTCAAAGTGAAAAAGTTTTAAAACCATAAAAGAAAACTTTCTTGGCTGGACATGGCTCACACCCGTAATCCCAGCAGTTTGGCAGGCTAAGGCAAGAGGTTTGTTTGAGCTCTGGAGCTGGAGACAAGTCTGAGCAACACAGCAAGATCTCATCTCTACTTCTAATTAAAAAATAAAAATAAAACAGTAAAAAATACTTTTAAAAAATTTTAAAATTGTTTCCCTACTCACGCTATACTTCTGATATCAAATGTGTGTGTTGAGGGAGGAAGGGTTCCCACACTAACCAGCTGAGTGTCCTGACATTCCATTCATTTCTACTGATAACACTATCTACCTGAAGTTAGTGTCAGCTCCCACAAGTTAAGTGTTCGGTTCCACAAGTCTGTTCCCACTTCAGTTGCAGGTCCTGGACCACCCATACTTTTGACCAATCAGACATAAATCAGAGGTTCCCACAACCCTCAAGTTCAATAATTTGCTAGAATGGCTAACAAACTCAGGGATACACTTGACTTAAAATGTTCTGGTTTATTATAAAGTATACAACTCAGGAACAGCCAGATGGAAGAGATGCATAGGGCAAAGTGTGCCTAGCTCATGAGATTTCAGCAATACTCAAAAGAAACTCCTGTGCAGACTTCTGGAGCTCTTTCTCTGCATAGCTCTCTTCTCTACAGTTGTCTGCCATGCCAATTCCAAACCACCTTCTTGAACTCCAATCTGCTTCAACTCAGTGAGATGACTGTTTTGTGCTTGGGATCCCCCAATCTGTACCTTAGTCTAAAAAGAGCCCCTTGGCCAGGCTCGGTCACTCACACCTGTAATCCCAGCACTTCAGGAAGCCAAAGCAGATCACCTGAGGCCAGGAGTTTGAGGCTAGCCTGGGCAACATAGCAAGATCCTATCTCTACAAAAATTAGAAAGGCCATACTAGAAACCAACCCTGGCCAGATATAGTGGCTCACACCTATAATCCCAGCACTTTGGAAGGCCAAGGCAGGAGGAATGCTTGATCTTAGGAGCTCAAGACCAGCCTAGGCAACATAGCAAGACCTCACCTCTATTAAAAATAAAAAAAATTAGCCGGGTGGTGGCACAAACCTGCAGTCCCACCTACTTGGGCGGCTGAGGCAGGAGGATCACTTGAGCCTGGAAGATCAAGGCTACAGTGAGCTATGATCACACCACTGCACTCCAGCCTGAGTGATAGAGCAAGACTCTGTCACAAAAATTTTTTTAAATTAAAAAATTAAAAAGAAAGAAACCAACCCTGACAACACCTTGATCTTGGACTTCTGGCTGTCAGAACTGTGAGAAAACAAATTTCTGTTGTTTAGCCCACCCAATTGGTGGTATTTTGTTATGACAGCCCTACCTAACTAATACAGCCTCCAAGGAGAAAACTTGAAACATTTTGTTGTAGTTCCTTGGTATTTATCTTTCTCTTGGGGATCAACGCCCTGCACTGTCTGTTGTCCAATTTCTGAGTGTAGTTATTTCACATATTTTGTCTACTTCTAGTTATTTATATCAGGAAGGTGAGTCGGGTCCCAATTACTTCAAGTCCCTTTGCAATGTGTTTTTTTAATCTTTTAACTAAATGAGTTTCAGAAATTTCTGAGAAGGGAAAAAGAATGGGGAATTGCAACTCTATCATAAGGGACCCTTGAGAAATCTGCCATCACTGCTCATTATCTTCCCAGAGAAGGGCAAGTAAGTGTATCACGCCATCTTGCCTGGGGTGGGAGGGAGCATCCTATATACTATATACCAGGTAGCCCATATGCCTTGCTAGATTTCAGCAAGATAAGATATCTAGGTCCTACTTATGCTTGTATTGAATGAGAATATGGAGGTTCTCATTCAGTCCACAAGGGTAATCAGTTTAATTTCTATCATACAGGCTGGGTACGGTGGCTCACGCTTGTAATCCCAGCACTTTGGGAGGCCAAGGCAGGTGGATCACCTGAGGTTGGGAGTTCGAGACCAGCCTGACCAACATGGAGAAACTCTATCTCTACTAAAAATACAATTAGCCAGGCATGGTGGCGCATGCCTGCAATCCCAACTACTTGGGAGGCTGAGGCAGGACAATCGCTTGAACCTCGGAGCCGGAGGTTGCAGTGAGCCGAGATTACACCATTGTACTCCAGCCTGGGCAACAAGAGTGAAACTCCGTCTCAAAAAAAAAAAAAAAAAAAAAAAAATTCTATCATACAATTTTCCTTGGAATAAGGAAAATTCGTCCCCTAAGTGAATATCTAGGATCAGTGTCTTTCCTGAAATACATACTCACAGTGTATTTTCCCTAGAGATCAAAGGCAGGATTGACTGGTCCACAAAAGACAAGGATGACTTCTCAGAAAAACAAGAAGGAATAATCACATTAAACCACTAGGCTCTTTAATTGTAATGAATCTCATATTCTCAGGACAGGAAAAAGGCTCCTTAGCCAATGAGCAGAAAACAGACAAGAAAAAAATTTAAATGATACCCAAAGTTTAAAAGCTAAATTGTAAAGATGAAACTAGATTTAAGAAGGGTAAAAGAAAACTCAGAGGATACAAGGGGAATGTAACCACAAAACTGAACATTAATTTTTAAATTGAATATATTACTTATAAATTATTAATCCAAGGTTGAAGATGTCTGGAGTGTGATGCTGAAAGTGCCCAGCATGCTTTTGTTGGAACCTCTACCTCTTCATCCTGCTCTCTGCCCACCATAGCCTCAGTGCAGACAGATTCACCCCTAAAAGCCAGATCTGATCTTATTCATCAGTATCATCAGCTCAGAAACTCTCCTTGCTTATTATCCATACAGTGCAGTCCAATTCCTCACCTCAGCTGTCAATGCCCACAGCCAGTTTCCCTGCATATCTCCCTCCACCCCCACCAATATACACTACGGTCCAGCCCCCTTCCCTATAGGAATTATCACAGAAACCCTGTGCTTCTGCTTTCTCATCCCTGAAGTGCTGCTCCTCCTGTGCACTGTCCCCATTTATGGAAAATTATATAGTCAAGCATCTAGAACCAATGCCCCTCCTGCTCCTATAGGCCTCATGAGGCTTCTTGTTGTTTTGCCATAACATTTTTGTGATTCTCTCCTCTGCTATACCATATGCACCTTGAATACAGGAATTGTGCCACACATCTTCACAACGGTTACCCCCTACGGTACCTAGCACATAGTAATCCCTCCATAAATGCTCTCAAGAAGCTAAATGGAAACAGTATTCTGGAGAAGTTGGAAAATTAAATAGGATTGACTTTCGAACTGTAAATTTGCTTGGTCCTCAGTACAGATTCCAAAGCTATTTCCCACCCCTCAGTCAGCCTAAGTAAAGGTGAAAGCCCGGAGGATTAACACAAGTTATTTTCATTGTTGGAAGACATTTCTGAAATCTACTGGTCTGGAATGTTAATCACCTCTTACCATCCAACTCATTAGTACAAATGCTTTGAAAGAAAATAAACCATACTAAAACCAGTCTTTTCTTTTTTATTTTTTTTTTGGTCACATTTCAAAGCTGCTTCTCACCACAGCTTCACATTCCCACACAAGTTCAAAGAAAACAGGAAGTGCCCTAGAAACACTGTGAACCGTCTTTCTTTGTGTCTTCTGGGGTAGTCCTCTAGCCACTTCAAGCCTCAAAAGTAGTTCTTTGGCTTTTTTCCTCTAATCAAAAGAAGAAAAGACCTAATAAGAGCTATTTCCCTTTGTTGGTTTGTTATACTTGACAATCTTTCCCACTAAAATGTTTGTTACCTTGAATTTAGTCTTTTATTTCATTATTGGAATGAAAAGCTTCCTGTTTGTTTTAAGCATAAATATGGAAAAACTACTCACAGAGGCAAGGGAGACTGCTTGAAATGACACTAAGTCTCCTTAACAGCTTTCAGCCTTTCAGAGTGGCTAGGAAACAAGCACTGCCCTCTCCCGTCTGGGGCCTGATTAGGATAAGACTCTTCCACCCCAGCTCCCAGCTAGAGGTGGTGGTTAAGAACAGGATCCATTACAGGACCCAAAGAAGCCACTCTGCGTGAGCCTGGAGAGTAAAACCCCAGTTGAGAACCACTGCCTTAACCATATTCATTCATTCATTCAGTCAACATTTATGGAACCACCACTTTAGCCTTCCTCAAGACTGTTCTCAGCATGTTTGTCATTACTTTCTACAGTATTTAATTGCTTTTTCTGGTATTGTAACTTTGTGTATTATTTTAAAACTCATTATCTTCATTTTCCATATAATCTTCCCACATGCATCTTCTGGATACAAAGTTCCTGAAACACATCTTCTTCTGTTACTGCAATAATCCTTAAGCATAAGGCTGTACTGCAGATTATCTGGAAAACTTATACAAATTTGAAGATGACTCTGTAATGATCACCTTATTTCTTAAGATGCTGTCCACACATACACACATTCCTCCACACATTCCTCCAAACCCATGGGGAATAACATGCAGGGGTTACACGCAGCCTCAGGAGAAACGCATTTCCCGAGCATTCATTTTGCTTAAAGATTTAGGGAGTTAAGAATAATAAAACAAAATTTTTATATTAATCCCAGCAATGAACAATTTGAAATAAAATGTTTTGGGGATGAATTTTAAAATGAGACATCAACAAAACTGTGTTTTGCAATAGGCCACATTAGGCCATGGTCCCAGGCAGGCCAGTGCTTCAGCAAAGTTGAGATCTAGTTGAACACAGCATTTCACCAAATTAAAACGGCAAGAATGTTGAGAGAACACGTGATCCCAACTGCAGCTGAGACGCAGGTGTGCTGGTTTTTTTTTGAGATGGAGTTTTGCTCTGTCGCTTAGGCTGGAGTGCAGTGGTACGATCTTAGCTCACTGCAACCTCTGCCTCCCGGTTCAAGCAATTCTCCTGCCTCAGCCTCCCAAGTAGCTGGGACTACAAGGCGTGCGCCCCCACGCCTGGCTAATTTTTGTATTTTTAGTAGAGACGGGGTTTCACCATGTTGGCCAGGCTGGTCTCAAACTCCTGACCTCAGGTGATCCACTCGCCTCAGGCTCCCAAAGTGCTGGGATTACAGACATCAGCCACTGAGCCCGGACCGGTGTGCTGTTTTTAAAGTTACCTTACACGTGAGGTAACCACGTTGCCTGGGACACATAGCTGGTAATCTCTGTGTGTTTTCAATTCTCATCAAGTAATCAGTGAACAGGATAAGTGGTCTGAAGAACTGCAATTTATAAACTTGCTTTTGGGTAAGGATCTTTCCAAGTGGGAAAATAGACCCAGTCAATCTGAAACCTCAATTTCGTTATATTAGGATAAGAAATTATTATGTAAACTTGCCTTCCTCTGGTGTATCTTGCACCACATACACCTGCCTTTTTCAGTTTATTTGAAAAATTTCAGCTCATCTTAGCTAAAGCATAAATGTGAAGTGAAATTGAGATTAAATTTGTAAGATTGCCTTGTTACTGTCTTCTTTCTTCCCACCTAATTCCTGACAAAGTCCTCTGCTGTTATTCTGCTTTCCCCAGGCCCCCCCAAGGGTGCAGGGTTTGTTTGTTTGGTTTTGTTTTGTTGTCATAAGCTATATAACCAGGGCAAGACACTTAACCTCTCTTGGCCATTTTTTTAAATTTGAAAATTGAAGTACTGAAGTAGATCTCAACACCAAATTCCTATACATCTGTATAAAACACAATTTTACTGGAAGAATCACATTTATGAGTCACCTGTTGCTTATATACATTATATACTTTAATATATTAAAAATTAATTTTATGCCGGGCACGGTGGCTCAAGCCTGTAATCCCAGCACTTTGGGAGGCCGAGACGGGCGGATCACGAGGTCAGGAGATCAAGACCATCCTGGCTAACACGGTGAAACCCCGTCTCTACTAAAAAAAAATACAAAAAACTAGCCGGGCGAGGTGGCGGGGGCCTGTAGTCCCAGCTACTCGGGAGGCTGAGGCAGGAGAATGGCATGAACCCAGGAGGCGGAGCTTGCAGTGAGCTGAGATCCGGCCACTGCACTCCAGCCTGGGCGACAGAGCGAGACTCCGTCTCAAAAAAAAAAAAAAAAAAAAAATTAATTTTATTCCTAAATTTTATGAGCTGTTTAAAAGACAAAATTCATCAGCATTTTCTAATACTATTTTTTAAAATGCTTAGGGAAAAGTGTCAACAGCACACTCTCTTTCAAACACATCTGCTCTTAGCAACTCAAGAGTAATAAAGGAGTTGTAATTGTTTTTTTCCTCTTGTAAGAGTTGCTAGTACACAGAACAGACAAGTATGGCCAGTGGCCCAAGGGAGTGTTGGAAGCAATCTCCCTAGGCCTTAATATTTTTGTTTCTTAACCAAGCAATCAAGTGCTGGCTCCATACATTCTAGACAACTCTCAAACAGGTTAAATAGCTACCTGATCTGAGCAGCCTATAACCACAAAGCAATAGGCTTGTCTTAAACAATTATAACCCTGAATGAGAAGGAGGTTGGGTGGAAGTGGTCAATAAAGGAAAAAGGGGTTAACAGATGACAAAATGGTCAGGGAGTAGATATCAAGTGAGGAAGTTCCAAGATAGGAAATGTGACACACAAGTTGGACCAGAGTACTTTTCTGGGAGTTTAATCCATGCTCTCCTTCTTCCCTTCCCCTCCTCATCATCCCCCTTTCTCACACCCTTCCCCAACTCTCTTCCCTAATTATGGTGAGGTTCATGGAGAAAATGAGGCCAATTTAGAGGAGAGTTCTGATTCTCTCATTTGAATCCCTGAAGCCAATTCTACATTGGACTTTCTCAGTTACATGAACTAATTAATCCTTCCAGGGAGTTGGTGGGGACAAAATAGTAAACTGGGTTTCCCTGGCAATTTGAACAGTTCTATTATGGTTAATTACTCTAATAAAGCTAAATATGTAAATTTTTCTCTACTCAGAATTCCAAGAATTTAAATAGATTTTCGTTTAATGTGAAAATCAAAATCAGTTGTCACTGTAAATTAAGGATAATGTAGGCGTGCTATTGCCTGGTTTGCTCTGAGAAAATCTGGCAATTAAAACCGGTTATTTTATATTATACTCAAAGATTTAACACTTCCTTCTAAAAGAAAGTCATGCAAAAGATTGTAAAGTGGTAACAAGAAAGGATATGTTGCATTGATAAGACTGGGACAATTAAGTCAGTGTTTTCTTAGAAACATAATCTCCCTCTCATATCATTCTTTTTATCTCCTGAGATCCCATTTTGCTGAATTTGTGTTAAGTCATTCTATACATGTGATGCATCTAGGACGAGTCATGAATCTTATTCTGCATTCTGCTGTGGTATGGCGCTACTCAGTGTAGACCAGCGGTCCCCAACCTTTTCTGGCACCAGGGACTGCTTTTATGGAAGACAAATTTTCCATGAACAGACCGGGGGGGTTGGGGGGATGGTTTCGGGATGAAACTGTTCCACCTCAGATCATCAGGCATTAGGATTCTCAAAAGGACCACACAACCCAGATCCCTCGCAGGCACAGTTCACAATAGGATTCGGGCTCCTATGATAATCTAATGCGCTGGTCTGACAGGAGGCAAAGTTCAGGAGGTAATGCTTGCTTGCCTGCCACTCACCTCCTGGTGTGTGGCTGGGTTCCTCATAGGCCACAGACCACTACTAGTCCATGGTCCAAGGACTGGGGACTCCTGGTCTATACACCACAGACTAACAGTATTTACATTATTTTGAGGCTTGTTTGAAATGCAAATTACCTGGCACCATTTCAGATCAACTAAATCAGAACCATTAGGAGTGGGATCCAGAAATTTGTCCCAGTGATTTTTAAGCACATTAAAATTTTAAAACCACTACTGTTTGTCTGTGTGCTTTTTTATTCTGCTCATGCTTAACATAGGCAAAAGAAAACGTTCTATTAGTCTTGATATAGAATGGATGACTTTACAGCTTTCTACTGTATCTGAAACCAGTTCATATTTTTCTTCAAGATACAGTTTGGAGCTGGGTCTGTCTCTTTTTTGTTGTTGTTTTCTGTTTTGAGACAGGGTCTTGCTCTGTCACCTGCAGTGGTACAATCTTGGCTCACTACAGCCTCAACCTCCTGGGCTTAAGCAATCCTCCTGTCTCAGTCTCCCAAGTAGCTGGGCCTACAGGTGCATGCCACCATGCGTGGCTAATTTTTTTTTTGTAGAGATGGAATTTCACCATGTTGCCCAGACTGGTCTTGAACTCCTGGGCTCAAGCAATCCACCCATCTTGGTCTCCCAGCCAGGAGCCACTGCACCTGGCCTGTGGATCTATTTGTTTCTATTTGCTTTTCTGAAGCCTAGGGGAAAAGGATCCAGCTGAATTTTTTTAAAAAGTCTGCTCTTTGCTCTTTCTTCTGAGATTGTTAAATTGTCTATACCAGTTAATAGAGGGAAAGCATTCATTTTGTTTCTCTCCAGATTTAAGGACGTTAGTGTGTTTCAGGAATTCTGCAGGTTGGGGGTAGACGGACAGTGATGGAAACTGTTCCACTTTGCACCACTCCAGCATAGAATACATCACAGAGCTATTGACAGTTCAGCAGCACTGAAGCACAAGTAGACTGTGAGGCTTGAGAAGTAGTGTAAGGTTCAAGAGGGTGATAAGACTTGAGTGCCAGGCTGACAGTGGGTGGTAAACACTGGTCAGGTTAAGAAGCCATTAAAAAGTAATGACAATAATTTTTATAATGCAAAATTTTGCAAGTATAGTTACCATATAAAGTGCTCTAGTGTAGATTTAATTCCACAAAGTAGGAGTTCCTTTCAAATCAGCTTAATAAAAGTTTATTTTCACAATGCTACAGAGGTAAGTCCCCAAACTTTACAATCCTCATTTGTTTCTTTCAAAAAGTACTCTTTTTAAAAAAAAGGCTTTAGAATACCACACCATGTTTAAAATCCTGTAAGCTATTTTTGAAACCTAAATTAAATTCTGACAATGATAAAATGTTTGCCAGTCAATCAAAGTCCCAAACTAATTAACATTCAAAGTAAGAAAGGATCATCATTGGGATCTCACTATATTTTGATAGCTATAAAGGCTGACTGACTCCTGTCATTAATAGTGTTAGTATCATAAGCAAATAAATCACTTATATTCTAGCAAAAGAAATAAGCATATTTGTCTTGCACTTCTTACACACTGAGGTATAAAGCCATGTTTTACCAATTTTTTTTATTAATGTACCAAATAATTTCTTCCACAATGGCAACTGTGTTAAAAACCCCCACAGCATTAGCCAACCTGCTGGCATGTTCTATGGTCTTCTAATTAATATAGTGCACAGACATTTATAAACTACACTGCCACAGTAATTTACAGGTAACTAATAAATATTGAAATGTTGGAAATATAACAAAACTACATTCTAAATAGTTTACTTTCCCTTTTTCCTTATATTATTACTTTTATATTCATTCTTCCCACTCATTTTTTCACTAGACTCTATTAAAGTCAAGATTTAAATATGGCTAAGCATAAGACAAAACAGATGAGTGTCAACAATATAGCTGAATTTTATCAGTGTCTAAGCCACTTAAAGCTATTCTCCAAAAGACAAGTTATTCAACCCAAGGCAAACAGAGAAAGTTGTATTTGAATCTCAGGTTCTTTATATTTTTAACTGTCAGGTCCACAGGAACATCCAAGGCTCAAGTTTTGAATGTCTACATGTCATGAAGTTAATTGTGGCACTAGTGGAATGTCGATCACTGAAGATGAACCCCTAGACACATTCAGCAAGACATTCAACTTGCAGAAGGCAGGGAATTTGGAGTGGTACACAATCAGATAACAAGATTTCAAGCTCTAGTCAAAGATGATGTTATACCTGAATAACAATTTCTAAGGAAGTTGAATAACAATCTCTAAGGACTCTTGTCACTATATGAAGAACTGAGGTTAATGGCTCCACACTCTTAATTAAAAGGACAGTCATTTAATCAATTTTCTGCAGTAAATTATTAAACTAACTTCCTAGCATCTGGAGATTACAGTATGTTCCACCTTGAAGCTATCACAATCAAGACCATTACCTGACATGCATTCAACAAATATTCAATGACAAACTATAAGGTTTAAATGTTACAGAAAGTTAGGTCTTTAACACCTAAGTGTTAGGTGGACTCAATGTTGAACCTTTCTGAGTGTCAACATGACACTTAAAGGAAATGCTCATGGAACATTTCAGATTTCATATTTGGGATGCCCAACTGGAAGTATAATGCAAATATTCCAAACTTTGAAAAAATTATGAAATCTGAAATATTTCTTGTCCCAAGCATTTTTGGAAAAGGGATACTCAACCTGTACCTTTATAATTTTTCCCTAAATCACTTTTGGCTCTACCACTTCTATTCCTATATGGAAGCTGAAGTATGTTATGACTGCTGTTACATGACTATTTTTCTACATTCTGGTTCTATTTCTGCTAAGTTATTCTTACAGTTTTTAATAATTTAAGTTTTTTAAAAAACTGCCTTTTTAGAACTCTGAAACAGTATTTAAAAATTAAATTTAAAAAATTTTAAGTTTTGTTCATCATATACAATAAAATTCTGATATATGATGTTAAACAAATTATTAGTCAGGTAATTTCTGTTCACCTAATATCAATGCTGTAAAGAGGTTCAAGTGAACTTTCTTTAGTGAGATGAGTTTCAATGATCCTACAGATGGTAAATGAACCTATTATTTGTATATCTAAAGTGTGTGTACTCTTATGAAATTATCCATAAATCAAAAACAAAAATTTCAGCAGACAATTGTTAAATATAATGTTAACAGGTACACTGAGCAATAAATTGAAACTTTTAAATTTAACTCATATCTGCTTAGTTTTTTATTTAGTTAAGTATAAAGGCCCAGTTAATTAATCAACTCATTAGATTGGTCAAGGCATGACACTTGAACTACACAATAGGATTTAAAAAGCAGTTGGTTTTTTTTAGTAGTTCTCTGGTAATCACACGCACATACACACATACACAAAAATTTGTAGAGTACTCTGAATATAGGATTTCCCCCATAATCTTGCATCTGCTATATTTTGTAAACTATATAAACCGGACATGGCCAAATTAGAGATGTCTGATAAACTCTTATAAAGTATTTGGGAACTTCAACTGGATTCCCAAAGAATCAATTTTAAACTATAAAAAACAAACATTTATATAAAAGCACAACAGATTTAACAGACATCTTTGGAAAAAAAATCAAATTGTAACTCAATTTTCTACTTTTTCAAATATGACTAAGAAAAAAAGTTACAGGTAGTAATGTCTACCTGAAAAAAAAAACACCACCACACATTAACTGGGTGATTTTGTGGGGGGTGGGGAAAACTATACAGTATTATTGCACTCCATGAATGTGCAGAATTCCAAAATATGCCAGCACTGAAAAACTATCTTGCATTGAGGTTTTCCAAGAGGTACAACGAGCCTGCCAAGAAAGCATCTGGTCTGTACTAACAGCTTGCTGTCTTCAGTACAGGCCTTCATAATGTCAGTCACGCTGCTCTTGCAATGATCTCTTAATGCCTGAAAGATATACAGAAAAAAGAATATTTTATTTCAAAAATCACTCATAAAAACTCTTTAGAACGTCAATTCATTGATCAGAAAGAAACTGAGAACAACTCCACTAAGCAAAAATTAATTAATACCTCTCTGTGTTCACACATTAGCCTATAAATTTTTTATCTTGAGTATGTTCAAAGAATTTGCATACTCTCAGGAACTAATTACTTGAAGGTAAGGACAGGAAGTACACACACCTCTAGCATAATATATCAACTCTGGCCATTAGGAATTTAGAGTAAAGAAAATAAGGTTTTCAGACCCAATTATTAAGCCTTGAAGATAAAATTACTAACAACCTGACTTTATTTTGGCAGGTCCAAACTCTCTTCATACACTTCAACATTTTAATGAAGAATACATCCCTCTGTTTAATCTTAAATTGAAAACTCAAGTGATAATTGTCAGGCCTCTGAGCCCAAGCCAAGCCATCACATCCCCTGTGACTTGCACTTATACGCCCAGATGGCCTGAAGTAACTGAAGAATCACAGAAGTGAAAATGCCCTGCCCCGCCTTAACTGATGACATTACCTTGTGAAAGTCCTTTTCCTGGCTCATCCTGGCTCAAAAAGTCCCTCCACTGAGCACCTTGTGACTCCCACTCCGGCCCGCCAGAGAACAACCCTCCTTTGACTGTAATTTTCCTTTACCTACTCAAATCCAATAAAACGGCCCTACCCTTATCTCCCTTCACTGACTCTCTTTTCAGACTCAGCCCGCCTGCACCCAGGTGATTAAAAAGCTTTATTGCTCACACAAAGCCTGTTTGGTGGTCTCTTCACACAGAGGCGCATAACAATAATATACATAATATTTACCAACTTGCTGAGTCGTAAGAATAAACAGGAACCTATACATTAGCTATATTTTAAACAACTTACAAAAGAGTTTTCAGTGCTGATAGGTGGTGCTATGATCGATGGTGTGGGATTGAATCCATATGCACATTGAGCTTCATTTCATTGTCAAGAATTTGAACAAGTTGTTGCATGGATGGAAGATGACCAGATTCCAGCTTAGACCACACAGGTACATCTATAAAAATAAATGGCACCGCCCCCCAAAAAATTAAAGATAATTTTATAATATGCATTCATCCCACAAATATTTATCATCTATGTACACAACTGGGGATACAAAAGTAAGCAAAAAAGTACACTGCTTGCTCTTAGGGAATTTACATTCCAGTAGGGAAAATGTCAAAAGAACTACACAAATGGCTACAAAATTACAACTGTGTACTCAGAGCTAAAACTGAAAGGCACTACTGTACTAGGAGGGACATACACACAAGGCTGTCCCTGTCTAGTCAGATAAAGAGTATCATTTAAATGAGATCTAAAAGATAAAGAAAAATTACCATGACAGAGTGGGGATTCATGAGAGTAGAAAACCTTTGAGGGAGAGAACAGAAATGTGAAGACCAGAAAGGAGCTTGGCACATGAAATTAAGAGAAAATCAGCATAGCTGAGAGAAATATAGAAGAGGAGTGATATAAGGGAAGATGGGAAGGTGGAAAGGATTAGACTGGGGTCAATAAACTGTAAAGGGACAGAGAATAAACATTTTGGGCTAGGGAAGATACACAGTCTCTGACACAGCTATTCAACTCTTGTAGCCTAAAAATGCAGTTGTAGCAATGCATAAACAAATGGACATGGTTTATTAATAATAAATCTTTATTTACAAAACAAGCAGCAGAGGATAAGATCCATAAGACCTTTGTTTGCTAACCGCTAAACTAGATAATACAGAGCCTTTTGGCCACATTAAATGTTCTAGTCTTTATCTTGAGAAAAAAGTCAAGTCATTTAATGAATGGGGAACACTCAAGCAGCAAGATAAAATTTGCATTAAAAAAGTTATTGTTTAGGCTGGGCGCAGCTGCCTGTAATCCCAGCACTTTGGGAGGCCTAGGCGGATGGATCATGACATCAGGAGATCAAGACCATCCTGGCTGACAGAGTGAAACTCCGTCTCTACTAAAAATACAAAAAATTAGCCAGGCGTGGTGGTGGGCGCCTGTAGTCCCAGCTACTTGGGAGGCTGAGACAGGAGAATGGTGTGAACCCGGGAGGCAGAGCTTGCAGTGGAGATTGCACCACTGCACTCCAGCCTGGGCAACACAGCTAGACTCCGTCTCCCAAAAAAAAAAAAAAGGCATTGTTTAGAACAGATATTGGTCAATTTTTCTGTAAGAAGGCAGATGCTAAATATTTTACGCTTTGTGGACCAAGAGATAAAAATCAAGAACATTATATAGGTACTTATATAATATAAATTTCTATGAATTTTTCATTGATGCAACTCAAAACTTTAGTTATAAGCACAGAAGTTTGAATTTCATATAGTTTCCATGTGTCACAAAATATTACTTTTATTTTTTTAACCAAAAAGTGTAAAAAACGTTGTTAGCTCATAGGCCATATTTGCCAACCCCTGGTTTAGAGAATGTAGAAAAGGGTAATAAGTTAATTGTGGCCTGGACTAGGGTGGTGGCAGTTAAGATGAACAGAAGGTAGATTTTTGAAAAATTTAGGAGGTGGAATTGAGAAGACTTGGTAATCCATTAAATAGGGGGACTAGGGAAGATGATGATGTTATCATAGGTTTCTGGCATGGGCAACTGAGTAGACAAATGATGGTGTCATTAAATAAATGAGAAATGTCAGAGGAGGAGCAAAAGAGTTTACAGACATTATAGGAAGGAGAAGTAAGCAAGCGTTTATTTTAGACTAGGTTATGTTTAAGATTCCTGAGCACAGCATTTTAGGAGAGAGACTGACAGATATACATTTAGGGATCATCATACAGATGTTATTTTAAAGCCATGGGAGTACATAAAGTTCACAGAGACAATCTGATATAAGAAGAGGGCCGGCCGGGCGCAGTGGCTCAAGCCTGTAATCCCAGCACTTTGGGAGGCCGAGACGGGTGGATCACGAGGTCAGGAGATCGAGACCATCCTGGCGAACAGGGTGAAACCCCGTCTCTACTAAAAAATACAAAAAACTAGCCGGGCGAGATGGCGGGCGCCTGTAATCCCAGTTACTTGGGAGGCTGAGGCAGGAGAATGGCGTAAACCCGGGAGGCGGAGCTTGCAGTGAGCTGAGATCACGCCACTGCACTCCAGCCCGGGCGACAGAGCGAAACTCTGTCTCAAAAAAAAAAAAAAAAAAAAAAGAAGAGGGCCAACTCCTCAAGGAATTCAAAGACGTGAAGTTCCAGTAGAGGTAAAGAGATTAAGCTGAGGGAGCGAATTTTAAAAAAAATAAGTTAAAATTTTCTAAATTCTTCTATCTCCTGAATTTTCAAATAAACTTATTTTTATACAAACACTAAAGAAGTTTCTCTTATTATAAAAGATGAAAGCTTGATACTTGATTATAAATCATTTAAAATCTATCACAAAATGCAAACTATTCAGAACCTACCATTTAAAGTTATCTCAAATGCACCTGTTGACATACACTGGTTCTCAATCATGTTGCTCAAGAAGAAAACCATCATACATGCATAGACCTAAAAGAAAATATAATTAAGCACAACAGGCAAAGTCATTTTTGGCAAATGCTCTTTTCAATCTACTTTAAAAGTTCCCATAAAAACTATTACTGCTATTCCGTATGTTCGGATAACATACATAAAGCAAAAGTAAACCAATATTAATTTGCAGCTCTACACATGCTGAAGCATTTATAGATGATATTCATAATGTACACAGAATTTCTAAGAGATTTCATAATAGCCTTAATAAGCTAAACAAAAATATACAAGCATAAGAGTTCACTTTACCATTTTTATAATGTATGAATTCATAAGAGACTTGTGATGCAAAATTAGTAACTCCATATAATATTCAATACAACCTGTATATGTTTCAAACAAATCATTTTAAGTCAAACTAATAAAGTACGCTAGAAAGCACAGGCATATCAAAGCACATTCATTCACCTTTCAAAGGCAAATCTATACTCTCCTAAAAGTGGCGAGGTGTTTCTTGTTGGCCAGCAAAGTTTTACTTTAACAAAATCACCGGACTAAAAGTAGGATGCAGTGAGAATGCCAATTCACAGCAAGCTGTTTCAGAAAAATAAATCAAATGTTCACAGCAGATGAGAAAGAGCTTTCCCTACTACCCCACAGGAGCTAGGTGGGGTTTGTTTTTACAGGAATTACTCTACCATTTGGGAATGTTAAGTATATTTTCATGGGAACAATACAAAAGGAAATGTCATAAAACCTACCAGGTAGAGATATATTTCCATTAGAGATACCACTTGAAGATATTTATATTAAGAAGTCCTGCCTGTTACTAGAAAGAAATGGTTACCAAAGAAAAAGAAGTGCAGCTACGCAGGAGTCCGCTAAAGGTATTCAGCCTAGAATTAAAGGACAAGACCAGATAGAAGACTCCAAAAAAGAAGACTTCATAAAAGGAAGCCTAGAAAAATCTAATCCATGAGAAAAATAAAAATTAAACCCATTTCAGACAGGATGGTAAGCCCTCCAGAAAAAATTATTTTAAGTAAAATAAATTAAAATAAGAGTAATCTAGAAAGAATGTATGCGGCAATAAGACCCTACAAAGGAAAAGAGAAACAGCACAAAATTCTTAAGTATATTTATATTGTTTCTTTCAGGCAATTATTCAAACAGATCCATAAACAGAAGAGGCAAAGGACAAAGAATTTAAAAAGAGACAGATGAGTTTTGATAAGAACAAGTTAATGGGAATCCCCTTTTTAATGTGAATCAACCCACTAATATGACATTAATTGGTTTAAAAGGTCTACATTATGTATATATGTTTTGTCGGATATGATTTGACCTAAGTAATACAATCAAAATCAGATAACAAATTATTTTGTGCCCAGGTTATACTAAACTAACACCTCCCTGTCCCCCAAAATTAAAAAGGATAAGACCTAATCATTCTTAATATATCAATATGGAAATGAAGGTCAAGGGAGGTTAAGTGACTTCCCCAGAGATAAAACGGGTATAAATTAATATAATACATGTTAACAGTTGAATCAATAACAAGTATTCAAAATAAGAAAATTTATTAGAATATTTCATTGACAATGTAAAAACCTACAGTTACCAAAGCTATTAAGTTACATACCTTATTTTCTTGGCCCCACTGCCAGATGCTAGGAGCTTGCATGCCAAAGAAAGCAAAAGGATCCTTGCCAACAATTATTAAGCCTATTAATACTAGTTTGAAGACTGATAGGAAAGATGCTATGTGTCTATCAAAAGAAAAGAAAGAAAATAATCAGAAGCCACAATTTCAAACCTACTTTAAAATTTAGTAATTCAAGTGTATGTAAAGATTTTCTAGACACCAAATCTAAAAGTTACTTATAGAAAAAGCAGGCTGGGCACAGTGGCTCAAGCCTGTAATCCCAGCACTTTGGGAGGCCGAGGCGGGCGGATCACGAGGTCAGGAGATCGAGACCATCCTGGTTAACACGGTGAAACCCCGTCTCTACTAAAAATATTTAAAAAATTGCTGAGCGTAGTGGCGGGCGCTTGTAGTCCCAGCTACTCAGGAGGCTGAGGCAGGAGAATGGCGTCAACCCGGGAGGCGGAGGTTGTAGTGAGCAGAGATCGTGCCACTGCACTCCAGCCTGGGTGATAGAGCAAGACTCCGTCTCAAAAAAAAAAAAAAAAAAAAAGAGAAAGCAATTAAAGTTTATTGTGCAATTTTAAAACAAAAAAGTTTAATATATTTAAAATAAACTGAAAAATTAACCCACAAATTTATATAGAATTGGTCTTTAAAAATACTATTATTTTATGAAACACAGAATACCAGTTTCTGTAAAAATTTAGGATTGTTATTCTATTTCTACAATTAAAAATACATAGGAAAATACATCTTTAGAAGGGTTGCCATCTCTGAAATGACCCTATTTCTTCTTAAAGAAAAAGCCTTCTATATTGGGTCAAATAAACTTGTTATATATAAAACAGCATTCTCTGTATATTATTACAACCAACTAAGTAATTACAATAACTAAGGACAGCTAATTAAACCAATTCACAAACATTTATAAAATCAAATAAATTACTTTCCTTTTAAGTTATTAAAATTTCTTACCTATATATTGGTTGAGGGAGGTAATTCTCTCCTTCAATGCGGATGTCTGGGTACCGCTGGCTGATAACCCGCATGTACTCCTCAAACACCCGCCTATAACCTCAGGAGACACTGCAGAAAAAATAAGTGTTTCTATTAAGTCATTTAGCATATACCTAGATTTATTTTGTAGTTAGATAAAGCCTAAAAATTATCAAGATGACAAATTTTTCTCAAAATCAGTCACAAATTCATAATAATTGAACCAGGATGACAAATACATGGAGTTTTTTTTATAATACATTTCACATATTTCAGTTACCACCCCCTCAAATCCTTCCATTAAGACATTAAACTATATATGCCAGTAATGTGGCCTGATTTTTTTTAAGTTAAAAAGAAAAAAAGAACATTAAACTTTATAGATTTGGGTTACTGTTGGACAACAGCAAATACCTATTCACATTCAGCATACTTTGAGCTCTCACACAGATTTGGCCATTTTGGGGGAGTATCAATTACTTGCATAAACAGTGAAATGAAAACAACTCTTCTTATTCATCTGAGCTAGAGACTTTCAAATTTGGGACACAAGACTTTAAAAAAAAAAAAAAATATCAAGGCATGAGAGAATAAAACTCTGGTTCTTCTTCCCATTCTGCCCCTAACCAGGCAAACTTGTTTGCCCAAGCACAACAAAAGGAACTTAGACCTAGATCCCTTCTAACTCTAAAATTGGATTCTACTTTGCAAAGGAAAATGAAGATTGGGAACATAATTTTCAGTAATATGGACAGAAAATCCTTATCATTACTCTAGAGAAGAAAGTCTCTAAAGTCTCTTAAGCAACTCACTTTCAGATATATGTTGCACCAGCAAAAAAAAAAAAAAAAAGGAAATATGCCACCAGAGTGCATATGAGAGAAAAAAGAAGATGGTACCATTATATCAACAGAAGAGCTTACAAATTCAGGTAATATTGTTAAACACTAAAGTTCACTAAATTCTAAGTTAAGGAACAGATAAGTATAAGGTACCACTTGGTACAGAGGAAGTAGGGTCAGTAATTAAGTTACAGTAAAACCTGAGGTGCCAGCTTTGTCAATCAAGGAAAAAAAACGATAACCACTACTACCAACCCAAAGGAACAGCATGGAGTTTCTATCTGACAGGGTAAAATGGTAAAAAATATTAGTAGATCTCAATTTAAGAAAACCTGTTTTTTTTTGGGGGGGTGGGGGAGCGGTAAGTGAGAAATTCACCAGTCTTTATAGTGAATATTTCCTTTACATTTAGAATGAATGTCCCTTACAAGTCTAAATATTTTGCAAAGAGACGCAAGTCTCTATACTAAAGTGAACTTATAAATCTCCAAATACTATCCTTAACATCCACCTAATGTTTTATTATTACCATTGTTGTACTTTTTATTCTGTCTCACTACATGCTGGGCTTTTCTGAGTTCAAATTACTAATTTAATATAATTTCAAATTTACAGGAAAGGTGCAAGAATAGTATAAAGATCTTACATAAACACTTCATCTAGATTCATCACATATTAATATTCTGCCACAATTGCTTTCTCTGCAAAAATTTTTATAAATCCTTTCTTTACACCAAAAAAGCAAAAGCAAACATAAAAAAAGTTTAATATTGCTTTTTACAAAAACAATCTAGATAACCTAGAAGCCTAACTACCTTAAAATCAAGAAATGCCACCAGATATCAATGCCCAAGTTTGCACTGGTGTTTACAATGGAATTGATTATCTAAAATAACTATCTTTCTAACCTTTAATGCAGTAATTTGAGAACTAGAGACTTGGTTAGTCAAAACTTGTATTTTATAGATGAAGGGGGGAAAATGAAACCCAGAGAGATAAAGTGACTTTTCCAAAGTTATGCATCCAATGTATTATTTCACTCACTCAAATATTTACTGAATGCTTACTACATGGTAAGCACTGTAGTAGGCAGTGAGTATTTAGTGGTGAGTAACACAGATACGGTCCTGTCCTCACTTAGTGCCAGGGCTGGGACCAGAACATAGTCTTTGTGATTTGGGTTTCTAGGCCCTTTCCACGAGACCCCAAATTTAACAATTTGATGATTCAAGAGCTATCCTTCATATGTCCAGGAAGTAAGTTCCCTTTGTCCACAATGCCACCATCGGGTACCCATAAAATTGGCCTCCTGGGTTTTTCCATGATGAAGATACAGAGATTCTTCTGAGAGGACCAAGCTTATGAGCCCTAAGAAGTACCTTAAGGGAAACCCTAAGAGACTCAACTAGAGATGTGCATATGCGCAGGCTGAACTAACAGTCAGATTCCCCCTAGTTACCCACTTTTCTGGCTAATGTGTTTAGAAGCATAAATCTACTTGGTTCATCAGGCCCTAAATCTTCAGTTAAGTCTTAGACCTTTGTGTGAAACTCCAAATAGAATTTAGCTAATAATCTCAGATTCCAAAAAGGACTTTAAAACGGAACTTTTCTTTCTTCTGAAAAATAAAGCAGTTTATGAGACGGCCACAACATATTTTTAGACAAGTTTACTTATGCTTATTCCTCCTTATATTTGCTTCCAGACTTGTGAAGAAAAACCAAGGAACTTTTTTTCCTATATAATTGCTTTCCCTAAAATAATTTTTCTCTTGTGAAGCAGCAATCACTACTACTAACAGATGTTTTCCAAAATGTAACATACCAAGGTGGACAAATGTTAAAGGTATACATGGTAAAGAGCTAGTAACCATCACCTCTACCACCTCACCCAGTTCTTTCAAATGATTCCACTCTTTCTAGGTCAATGAGTTAAAACTGCCTCTCCCAGTACACCTCCAAAGAAATATATGAACATAAAAATGTTGCATCAGCTGCCTATCCTTCTGCCCCTGGGCTAAATGTCCTTAGTAATCAAACCTAACTCCTGAAAAGAAATCTTTTTTTTTTTTTTTTGAGATGGAGTCTTGCTCTGTTGTCCAGGCTAGCGTGCAGTGGCGCGATCTCGGCTCACTGCAAACTCTGCCTCCCGCGTTCAAGCAATTCAACTGTCTCAGTCTCCTGAATAGTTGGGATTACAGGCGCCTGCCACCATGCCCAGCTAAATTTTTTTTGTATTTTTAGTAGAGATGGGGTTTCACCATGTTGGCCAGGCTGGTCTTGAATTCCTGACCTCATGATCCACCCGCCTCGGCCTCCCAAAGTGCTGGGATTATAGGCGTGGGCCACCACATCCGGCGGAAATGAAATCTTAAGTCTATCACTTTGCAAATCCCTTTCTAGTAATACAGAGATATCTTACTATATGGAATCAACTATTGCAATTGCTTGATTTAAAATATTTTGGAAACTACTTTTCTAAAAGAAGATCTTGCTTATATATTAGATGATCTATGCATAACAGAAAGGAAATTTTGAAAATACAGCAAAATCTCTTGTCCATGCTATTTTAAATTGATTTTGTGCTTTTTAAAGTCTATCATAGGCTGGGCATGGTAGCTCACATTTGTAATCCCAGCACTTTGGGAGGCTGAGGCAGGAGGATCACTTGATCCTAGGAGTTCAAGACCAGCCTAGGCAATACAGTGAGACTCCGTCTCTACAAAAAAAAAAAAAAAAAAAAAAGAAAAGAAAAATTAGCCAGGTATGGTACCACATACCTGAAGTACCAGCTACTAGGGAGGCTGAGGTGGGAGGATCGTTTGAGTCTAAGAGGTGAAGGCTACAGTGAGCTGAGATCACACTACTGCACTCCAGACTGGATGACAGAGCAGTATGTGTTCAGTGTCCTAATTCATAGTGCCAACCATCCCACTTTTACCTTCTCTATTACATTTGCTGCTAATTGGAGTCAAATGCCTACTTATATCAAACCTGGGCCAATCATAAACCCCAGTCTCTCGCATCCTCATTAAAAGACAACATGAACAAGATCGCAGATATTTACTGTTACAAAATAAGTATTTGTTTGTGGTTTTCTATTTTCACAATATCTCCAATTCACCCTCCCATTTGATTCACAATAGTTACCCACGCATAGCGTTGAGTTCCATTTATACAACGAGGCCCCATTCCTTGCCATAGCTGATGTTCCAGAAATACAAACCTGTAACAACAAGATCCAAACAGAGTTTCTTCTCTAGAAACGAAGAATTGGGATTTTAAAAAGTGACTATCAGCCAGTGCAGTGCTGTAATCCTAGCACTTTGGGAGGCTGAGGCAAGTGGATCACCTGAGATCAGGAGTTTGAGACCAGCCTGGCCAACATGGTAAAATCCTGTCTCTACTAAAAATACAAAAATTAGTAGGGCATGGTGGCACGTGCCTGTAGTCCCAGTTACTTGGGCGGCTGAGGCATGAGAATCACTTCAACCCAGGAGGCGGAGGTTGCAGTGAGCCGATACTGCACCACTGCACTCCAGCCTGGGAGACAGTAAGACTGTCTCAAAAACAAACAAACAAACAAACAAACAGCTGCAAACACTCTGAATGCAGATAAAAAGCGTGCTCAGTTATTTATTTTTTTTTAAGTTACAAAAACAACACTACACAAGTAAGTAGTAGCTTATCAGGTTAAGGAACTACATTACATGAGACCAGGTGATTTCTCTTACAGCTGCCGCACTCTTAGAGCATTACACTGTTTACCACTGTAGAAATACACACAAAATGAGCCTAACACGTGGCTTCTAAGACGTGGAACGTCCTGGCTTCTTTATTGGGTTCATTCAAATGTCACCTGAAATCAATCTACAATCAACAGGTAAAAGTACAAGACAAACAGGAAATAAGCAATCCTTCCACCTCAGTCTCCTCAATAACTGGTACTATTGGCATGTGCCACCATGTCCAGCTATTTTTTAATTTTTTGTCGAGATGAGATCTCACTATGTTGCCCAGGGTGATTTCAAACTCCTGGCCTCAAGTGATCCTCCCGCTTCGGCCTCCCAAAGTGCTAGGATTATAGGCATGAGTCACCATGCCTTTCCTGAATTTGTTAAAACAAACTTTTTTTTTTTTACATTTCCATAATTACTAAATAAGAGAAAAGATTTAAGACTAGTTATAAGAAACACAGGTTGGAGAGAGATGAGAGGGAAAAAAGGAACACAGACTGAGAGAAACAAATGTACTCTGAATGTAATATTCCTCACATATCCAGCCTGCTTCTCTCAAAGCAGTCCTCCAACTCAGCTCCATTATTTGCTTTTTCTATTGCAACTGGACTTATCACCACATACCCATAGCTGCCTTTCAACTATTATAATAATTGGTATGCTGCTTTCCACCTATCCTTCCTCCAATCAATTCAGCTGCCTGAGTGTAGATTCCATCATAGTATTCACCTGCGTAAAACCATTTCTCACTTTGGCTGGGTGCAGTAGCTCACGCCTGTAATCCCAGCACTTTGGGAGGCCAAGGCAGGTGTATTGCTTGAGCTCAGGAGTTTGAAACCAGCCTGAGTAACATGGTGAAACCCTGTCTCTACAAGAAATACAAAAATTAGCTGGGCATAGTGGTATGTACCTGTAGTCCCAGCTACTTGAAAGTAGACATTCAAATAGCACTTGATTAATATTGACACAGGCCCACTTTATTCAAATGACAATGAATTACAGAATCAATTTTAACAGATGTTTTATAGAAGTATTTATATGGTCTATATAATTTCAATTGTTTTCCCACTTCAAGCCCTCTATGAAACAACTCATAAATTCTAAATTAATAATATCTATTTCTTATAAAAATGATTTTAAAATTCTTCCATCTTCTTACCTACTGGATTTTTGTTCTCTTACCTCTTTCCTAAACCTATCAAGGTTCATCTGAATTACCCTGGCTTCTTTAAATATTCTTCCTAGCTGAACTAACCATGAAAGAGAAACTCTGGATCCTAGTTCTAGCTCTGTCACTAAACAAAAATCTTAGATAAACCTACAAAGTCTACTTTTCGTATTTTCATGTGTAAGATCCTTTCTAGCTCTAAATTCTACACTACTCCCTTCTAAAATCCTCCATTAAAAACAAAACAAAACAAAACAAACCCAAAAAAAATCCCTCCATTTCTAGTCACATCTGACCTGCTTTTCCAAGCAATAAACTTCAGGTATACTTATTTTGACTAACATTTAAAATCTGACAAGCTAATCTGTAGCTTCTAAGAATTACCAGCAGGAAGGACGTGCCTTACTTGAGCTTCCTCTCACTAGTCATCCCCCACCTGCCTCCATTCACAGCTCCTAAGAATCTCCAACAGAATACCCAGCTAACTCGAATAAAGTTTTATATATCTGTTTCCTTTGTACTTGTTAGCATCCTCAATTTATAACGTTTATTATAACAGCGTCTATAAGCCCAATTTATCTTTTTCTGTGGTGCCACTACTCAAAACTGTTCAATAGCACCTTACCTTCTCTTGATCCCAAAGCCTTGGATTTTTTAAAAAATAAACATGAAGTGTACTGTCTCTTGATGAATAACTGCATGTGCTTTCTCCTGTGGCCAGGGTGGCTTGATCACCATTCATCTTTTGCATCTTGTACAAAACCAGTAACATATCTATCTGTACCTGTAACTACTGCCAGTCTTCAAGAGCAGAAGAGCCATCTTACAAAGATCCTCTCTCCAAAAAACCTGTGAATCAATCAAGTGGCCAACACACCATGTGTTGAGAATCTTAGGGAACCTAATGAGATGAATGCACCGTCACGTTAATTTAACCTGAACCTCTCAATCATCTCTGGGTCTTTTTCTCTTAAAAAAAAAAAAAAAAAAGTTTCCATCTTCTGCATAGTTTAGTGAAGAGAATGTCCCTAAAGTATTTAACCTTAGATGCATCAAATTTTACAACTACCTTCCTTTATTCACTTTTGTGCAACTGCAATTTAATGACATAACACTCCACAAAACAAATCAAAAAATGTATTAAGATGTTTGCACTATGTCCACTTTTTTTTCAGAAAACTACCTTCAGACTATTAAGTTATACTAGGCAATGCTTTCCACATATAACAAGGAAACATGCTTTAACAGTGATTTAAAATTTTAAACAAGTGTGTTTGTGCTATGGTTTGAATATGTCCTACAAAAAGCATAGGATGAAAACAATCCTAATGCAACACTGTTGGGAGGCAGGGTCTAATGGAAGGTGAGGCTGCAAGTTCAATCACCTGCTTTTGCTTGCCCTCTCTTTGACCTTCCACCATGAGCTGACTCAGCAAGAAGGCCTTCAACAAATGCCAGTACCTTGACAGTGAACTTCCCAACCTCCAGAACTATGAGAAAGAAATTTTTCTTTATAAATTACCTTGTCTGTGATATTCTATTATAGCAACACCAAACTACGACAGTTTTTTATGTATAATTCTGCTCAAAAACCTTTAAATCTTTCGGACTCTTTCATCTTCAAGAAGGTACAGTAAAAATGTGAATAATGCCAAGAACTCTAACTTAGATCTTGAAAAATAGATAAGCTGGAGTTTGTGTGTGGGGAGGGATTCTGTCTAGAGTCACAAACAATCTTAATGAGAAATATAAAGTATCTTTTAAAAACTCTGCTTCAGAAACATGGCTTTTTGGTTTTAGACAATGTGTCTAAAGGATAAGCACTAGAGATGAACATAACCAAAAATAAACTGGGCTAATTAAAATAATAAAAGCTAAAACAAAATGAACTTTGGAGATTAGTGCAGAATATAACAAAAGTGGCTTTTTAACTATGGGCAAAATAAGAAGATGGACAAAATAGGCTTACCAGCAGTTTTAACTCTTATTTCTGTTCTAATTCAGCCAACAGGGGAAAAAACATTAAGATTTATCAGATACCTATGTCCTTGAACAAACTAGCTAGCTAGCTAAATTCTTACTAAACCCTCAAGACAATCCTTTGAAGTTCTATCATGCCCACTTTATAAATGAGCAAACAGACTCAGAGAGGTTAACTTGTTTTAGTCATATAACTAGTAGGTGGCAGATCCAGAATAAGAATCGAAATTATGGTCTCGATTCTTATTCTTATGGTCTCAGCGGCTGGGCCCCCGGGGGCGGCCAGGCCAGGCTCCGGACAACTGTGCTGCCTGCGGAGGATGGTGAGCAGTGCGGCCGGGCGGCAGGCAACGCCAGCTTCAGCAAGAGGATCCAGAGGAGCATATCCCAGAAGGTGAAGATCAAGCTGGATATGAGCGCAGGCATCTTTACATATGTGATTATCATAAAAACTTAATTCAGAGTATTCGAAACAGAAGAAAGAGAAAAGGGAGTGATGATGATGGAGGTGATTCACCTGTTCAAGGTATTGATACCCCAGAGGTTGATTTATACCAATGACAAGTAAATACACTTAGGAGATACAAAAGACACTTAAAGCCAGCAACCAACCAGGACTTAATAAAGCACAACTTGCCGGGCGTGGTGGCTCAAGCCTGTAATCCCAGCACTTTGGGAGGCCGAGACGGGCGGATCACAAGGTCAGGAGATCGAGACCATCCTGGTTAATACGGTGAAACCGTCTCTACTAAAAAGTACAAAAAACTAGCCGGGCGTGATGGCGGGCGCCTGTAATCCCAGCTACTCCGGAGGCTGAGGCAGGAGAATGGCGTGAACCCGGGAGGCGGAGCTTGCAGTCAGCTGAGATCTGGCCACTGCACTCCAGCCTGGGCGACAGGGCGAGACTCCATCTCAAAAAAATAAATAAATAAATAAAGCACAACTTGTTGAGATAGTTGGTTGCCACTTTAGGTCTATTCCAGTGAGTGAAAAAGACATCTTAACATATTTCATCTAATCAGTGAAGAATGACAAGAACAAATCAGATCTCAAGGTTGACAGTGGTGTTCATTAGAAGATGTGGAATTGAGACTAAAAACTTGGATGTTAACACTGTTTACTGCTTTTTCACATGTAGAAATGTTCTTTGTGTATTTTTTCTACAAAGGATTTTCTCTGATTTAATTTTGTTTCTGACTCTAATAATTAGTTGGAAACTGATGTAAAATGCGCTTTCCTAAATTAAAAACTATTTTAAATAAAGGTTACTACTGTTAAAAAAAGAAAACAAAAACAAATACACACACACACACACACACACACGACTCATGATGCAACAGTACTGTGGCAAGACCGTTAAATAGAGTCAGGAAATCAGCTCTCTCACTGACAAACAAGACAATAGTCAAGTCCATTAACCTGCTTTTGTCACAGTATCCACACCTGTACAATAAGTAGAATGACACCTGCAATACACAGGTAATTCTCAGAGTACTCAAGAGATAAGGCATGTAAAAGTGATACATGTATGTAGGTAGGTTATCACCATTATTAGAAAAATGTTAACAGCATTTGGATACTTTAAATGTTAGTAAAACATTTTTCAGTCTCCTTTCCTGAAGGAGTTCACAATCTAATTTCAGAGAGACAAATACACAGCAAACCCTGGGGAACAATTATAAGGTAATGCAGAAGCAAGCCCAGAAAGCAATGCACAAATTACAAACACAAATTAAAGAGCAAGGAGAGAAAGAGCAATAATTTCACTGGTGTATCTTTCTATCACACTTCTCTTAGGTCATCAACTGTGTATATTCTATCCTTTTCTTCTCTCTACCAGCAAAATTGAAAATAATGAAACATGAACCCCACCTAATTGAAATATTAAGACTGTTTTTAGTTACTAAGATGCAAATTTGAAGAAAAACCAAACACAGTGACATCCTGAATTTGTAGTGCTGAGATAACCGAATCAATCAACCTTAAGTAGTTCTGCTTAATGACATAACTACTTATCAAATGAACACCTTGTCAAAATGAAAAGGGTACCTTTATACCTAACGAAAAGACTGTCTTGCTTGAGGTACAAATGCTAGGTTTCATAATACCAAACTATAACAAAATTAGTTAAGCTACCTTCAAAAGTAAGCACTGTAATATGACAATAGAGACCGATCATAAGTAAAACAGTTGGGTTTCATTTTCATTCATATAACTACTAGGAACCTTTGATATCATTCACTCTGTTCCTCATTTTTTTCTACCAGCCAAAATTACCTTTTAAAACATTAAACTACTGAAATTCTCTAATGTAATGTAATTTCAGTACATAGCCTCTATCAAATTCTTACTCAAATTCTGAAATCACAAAAAATTCACAAAAATAAATCATACCAAACACTGACACTAACAAACAACCTAATGACAAAATCTAGGTGAAAATTATATTAATTACAAGGTAGACAGAAAGGTCAAGATTAAGAAAAATTACCTAAACTCTGCTTCAGGAAAATTCCTATCTGAAAGCTCACAGATCTAAGGCTCATCCCAAAGGAAGAACCAAATAGCTGGTCAGCTTCAGTGAAGTAAGGTACTATCCATGCTCCCATTCCCAACTTTCTATATCCTGACAGAGGATGTGTTAAAAAGAAAGAAAACACCAAGGCTGGGCAAGGTGACTCCTGCCTGTACTCTTGGCACTTTGGAAGGCTGAGGCAGGACTGCTTGAGCCCAGGAGTTCAAGACCAGTTTTGCCAACATGGAGAAACCTCCTCTCTTACAAAAAATTACAAAAATTGGCCAGGCATGTAGTGCCTGCCTGTAGTTCCAGCTACTTGGGAGGCTGAGATGGGAGAATGACTTGAGCCTGGGCAGTTGAGGCCACAGTGAGCAATGACTGCACCACTGCACTCCAGCCTGGGTGACAGAGTGAGACCCAGTCTCAAAAAAAGAAAAAGAAAACATCAACAGAATAAGTAGTGAGGGTGTGTCAGGGTATCAGGGCAGCAGGAAAAGGACTAGCAGTAGCACAGAGAATTCTGGAAATTTATAGTCCCATCTGTAGAGGCATGGAGGCCAGGCCGAAAAGTTATTCATGGCGCAGTGTATTCAAAACTTAAGTTTTACCCTCAACAACTTAAAGTAACATACCTCAAAATAGTAAGAGCCATCTATGACAAACCCATAACCAACATCATACTGAATGGGCAAAAGTTGAAAGCATTCCTCCTAAGAACTGGAACAAAACAAGGATGTCTACTGTCTCACCACTCCTATTCAACATAATACTGAAAGTCCTAGGCAGAACAATCAGGCAAGAGAAAGAAATAAAAGTCATCTAAATGGGAAAAGAGGAAATCAAATTATCTGTCTTTGTTGATTCTTTCTTTTTTCTTTTTTTTTTTTGAGACAATCTTACTCTGTTACCCAGGCTGGAACGCAGTGGCATGATCCTGGCTCACCGTAGCCTCTGTCTCTTGGGTTCAAGCGATTCTCTTGCCTCAACCTCCCGAGTAGCTGGGATTACAGGCATGCATCACCATGCCCAGCTAATTTTTGTATTTTTATTTTTAGTACAGACAAGGTTTCACCATGTTGCCCAGGCTGGTCTCAAACTCCTGAGTTCAAGTGATCCTCCCACTTTGGTCTCCCAAAGTGTGGAGATTACAGGCGTAAGCCACAGCGACCAGTCTACTGTTGATGTATAATTCTATACCTAGAAAACCCTACAGATTCTGTCAAAAGGCTCACAAATCAGATAAATTACTTCAGTCAAGTTTCAGCATATGAAAATCAGTAGCACCAGTTGCGATGGCATGGACTTTGTAGTCCTAATACTCCAGGGGTGAGGCCAAAGGATCAACCGAGCCCAGGTGTTAAGGCTGCAGTAAGCTGTGATTGCGCCACTTAACTAATTTCGTTATAGTTTGACATTATGAAACCTAGCAACTCCAGCCTAGGCAACAGAACATGACCCTGTCTCAAAAAAAAAAAAAAATTAGTAGCATTTCTATACAACAATAACATTCAAGCGGAAAAAACAAATAAAAAATGCAATCCCATTTATAACCACAAAAGACATAAAATACCTAGGAATACATCTAATCAAGGAGATGGAAGACTCTACAAGGAGAACTACAAAACACTGCTGAAAGAAATTATAGATGACACAAATGGAAAAACATTCCATGCTCATGGATTCTAAGTGTCAACATCATTAAAATGTCCAGACTGCCTAAAGGAATCTTAAAGACTCAGCACAATTCTTATCAACTTACCAACCTCATTTTTCATGGAATTAGAAAAAACTATTATAAAATTCATATAGAACTAAGAAAGAGCCCAAACTGCCAAAGCAATCCTATACTACAATGCTACAGTAACCAAAACATGGTACTGGTATAAAAATAGACACATAGAACAATGGAACAGAACAGAGAACCCAGAAATAAAGCCACACACCTACAACCAACAATGGGGAAAGGACCTCCTAATCAATAAATGATGCTGGGGAAACTGGCTAATCATATGCAAAGAATGAAACTGGACCCCTACCTCTCACCATATACCAAAATCAACTCAAGATGGATTAAAGACTTAAATGTAAGACCTCAAACTATAAAAATCTTAGAAGAAAACCTAGGAAATACTCTTCTGGACATTGGCCTAGGCAAAGAATTTATGACTAAATCCTCAAAAGCAACTGTAACAAAACCAAAAATCGACAAGTGGGACCTAATTAAACTGAAGAGCTTCTGCACAGCAAAAGAAACTATCAACAGAGTAAACAGACAAGGTACAGAATGGGAGAAAATATTTGCAAACTATGGATCCGACGAAGGACTAATACGCAGAATCTACAAGGAAGTTAAATCAACAGGAAAAAAACAAATAACAAGCAAAGGACAGGAACACACACTTCTCAAAAGAAGACATATGAGCAGCCAACAAACATGAAAAAAATTCTCATCACTAATCATCAGAGAACTGCTAATTAAAAACACAATGAGATACCATCTCACAACAATCAGAATGACTCCTATTTGAAAGTCAAAAAATAACAAATGTAGGTGAGGATGAAGAAAAAAAGGTAACACCTAATACACCATGTCCTTTCCCTATCGTTTTATTTTTGTTGACTTTGTTGAAGATCAGTTAGTTGTAAGCGTGTGGCTTTATTTTTGGGTTCTCTATTTCTCCCCTTGGTGGGACTGCAAATTACTTCAGCCCACGCAAAAAGCAGAAACTTCTCAAAGAACTAAATCAGAATTACCATTTGACTCAGCAATCCCATTACTGAGCATATACCCAAAGGAAAATAAATTATTCTACTAAAAAGACATCTGTATTAGTATGTTTACTGCAGCACTAATCACAATAGCAAAGACACAGAATAAACTTAGTTGCCCATCAATGGTGGATTGGATAAAGAATATGTGGTACATATATACCACGGAATACTAAGCAAACATTAAAAAGAAAAAGAAAAAGAAATCATGTCCTTTGCAGCAATACAAACATAGCTGTAGGCCATTATTCTAAGTGAATTAATGCAGAAACAGAACCAAATATCATATTCTCACTTATAAATCAGAGCTAAACATTGAGTACACACAAACATAAAGATAGAAACAAAACAGACATTGAAGCCTCCAAAAAAGGGGAGGGAAGGAAGAGGGTAAGGGTTGAAAAATTATTTACTGGACACTATGTTCACTATTTGGGTTTAATAGAAGCTCAAACCTTGGCATCACACATTATACCCATGTAACAAACCTGCACATGTAGCCCCTGTATCTAAATTTTTTTAAAAAATTAATTCAGGGTATATTAAAGTACAGAAATACAGAACAGTATTTCATGTTTAAAAATGAAACAATATGTCAAAAAGAATTACAGGCAACATTTTTCTGATCTTAGGGTAAGGAAAGCCTTTCAAGGAGAAAAAGTATCCTAAAAGAAAATTGTTGGTATCTCTGACTGCATATCAATTAAAAAATATCTGTAGCACAAAAAGTACCATAAATTGAATTCAAAGGCAGATAGGAAAAATACATTCAAAATACATTGCACAAGATGAATAGTGTTAGTATATAATTTTTCTTTTTTCTTTTTTGAGACAGTCTCTCTGTGTCTCCCAGGCTGGAGTACAGTGGCATGATCGTGGCTCACTGCAGCCTCCGCATTTTGGGTTCAAGTGATTCTGGTGCCTCAGCCTTCAGAGTATCTGGGATTACAGGTATGCACCACCATGCTCAGCTAATTTTTTTTTTTTTTTGTAAAGATAGAGTCTCATTCCATCACCCAGGCTGGAGTGCAGTGGTGTGATCTTGACGCACTGAGCGTCTCCTGGGTTCAAGCGATTCTCATATCTCAGCCTCCCAAGTAGTTAGGATTACAGGTGTGTGCCACCACACCCAGTTAATTTTGTACTTTTAGTAGAGAAGGGGTTTCACCATGTTGGTCAGGTTGGTCTCAAACTCCTGACCTCAAGTGATCCACCCGCCTTGGCCTCCCAAAGTGCTGGGATTATAGGCGTCAGCCACTGCCCCAGCCTAATTTTTGTATTTTTAGTAGAGATAGGGTTTGTCATATTAGACAGGCTGGTCTCAAATACCTGATCTCAAGGGATCCACCCTCCTCAGGCTCCCAAAGTGCTAGGATTACAAGCATGAGCCACTGCACCTGGCATATAAATGTTTTAACTAAAACGAAAAGAATAAACACCTCAATTTTTAAAAAGAGGCAATAGTTATGACCAGCCAGATCACAGAAAAAGCCATGTATCAGAACACATTTAATAATAAATTTAGACTCACTAATAATAAAAGAAACACAAAGTAATTATAGGCCTCTATTTTTCACTTACCACAAATGTTTTTATTAGTAGTATCAGTACTATAACACCAAATGCTGGTTTGATGGTTTCATGGTGTATAATTATCTCCCAACACATCAAGTTGTATATGCTAAATATACAGCTCTGTCTGGGCAGAGTCGCTCATGCCTGTAATTCCAGCACTTTGGGAGGATGAGGTTGGCAGATCACCTGAGTTCATGACCACCCTGGCCAGCATGGTGAAACCCCGTCTTTACTAAAAATACAAAAATTAGGTGGGCATGGTGGCATACGCTTGTAGTCCCAGCTACTCAGGAAATTGAGGCGCGAGAATCACTTGAACCTGGGAAGGAGAGGTTGCAGTGAGCCGGGATTATGCCACTGCACTCCAGCCTGGGTAACAGAGTGAGACTCTGTCTTAAAAAATAAATAAATAGGCTGGGCACAGTGGTTCATGCTTCTAATCTCCGCACTTTGGGAGGCCAAGGCGGGCAGATCATGAGGTCAGGAGATTCAGACCAGCCTGACCAACACAGTGAAACCCCATCTCTACTAAAAATACAAAAATTAGCCAGGCGTGGTGGCACGTGCCTGTAGTCCCAGCTACTTGGGAGGCTGAGGCAGGAGAATCACTTGAACCCGGGAGGCAGAGGTTGCAGTGAGCCGAGATCATGCCACTGCACTCCAGTCTGGGTGACAGAGCTAGACTCCGTCTCAAAAACAAGAATAAAAAACATAAACAAAAAATAAATATCTACAGGTTTTATACACCAATCATACCAAACACCAAATGCTGTCAGTTGTAGGAACAGTATAAACTGGTACAACTTCTTCAGAAAACACTTAATAATATCTACAAATAGCTTAAACAATGTCCATACAACTTGTCTCAATGGAGAAGAGTTTCTTTTTTTTTTTTTTTTTGAGACAGAGTCTTGCTCTGTTACCCAGACTGGAGTGCAGTGGTGTGATCTTGGCTCACTGCAACCTCTGCCTTCCAGATTCAAACGATTCTCCTGCCTCAGCCTCCCAAGTGGCTGGGACTACAGTCGTGTGCCACCACACCCGGCTAACTGTATTTTTAGTAGAGATGTGGTTTCACCATGTTGGCTAGGCTGGCCTTGAACTCTTGACTTGAGGTGATCCACCAACCTCCCAAAGTGCTGGGATTATAGGCATGGGCCACCACCCCTAGACGGAGAAGTTTTTTAAATGCACTGCTTTTATATAATAAAATGCTACGAAGTTATTGGATGACAGGATTTTCTTTTTTTTTTTTTTTGAGACGGAGTCTCGCTTTGTCGCCCAGGCTGGAATGCAGTGGCCGGATCTCGGCTCACTGCAAGCTCCGCCTCCCGGGTTTACGCCATTCTCCTGCCTCAGCCTCCCCAGTAGCTGGGACTACAGGCGCCCGCCACCGCGCCCGCCACCACGCCCGGCGAGTTTTTTGTATTTTTTTTAATAGAGACGGGGTTTCACCGTGTTAGCCACGATGGTCTCGATCTCCTGACCTCGTGATCCGCCCGTCTCGGCCTCCTAAAGTGCTGGGATTACAGGCTTGAGCCACCGCGCCCGGCCGGATGACAGGATTTTCATCTTCTTTTATACATATCTGTATCTTCCAAATTTTTACATTCTAAATTTTTATAACAGCTACCAAGCTGAAGCAGAGGCAAACCAGGTAAAACCTACCAAAAAGAAACTGTATTGGCAACTATCAATTTATACGCATTAGGGATTTAGTAAGTGGGGGAGGGAATGTGTAGGATAGGTTATTACAAGGCCAACAACAGTGGACTACGACAGGGTGTGCTCATTTTTTAATATTAACTGATGACAGCTACTATTCTAGGCCTTAGAGATACAATCTAAAGCAAAACAGACAAAAATCTATGCCTTTTTGGCACCAGCAACATTCTAATGAAGGTACAGTTAGTTAATACCTAAAGCTGTTTCTGTTGTCTTGCTTGAGAAAGGAGAAAAAAGAAAAAAAAACAACCTGAGGGACTATGGAGAAAATGTCACAAAACAAAAAAGCAGTAGTTCAGGTCTGTAATCCCAGCTGTTTGGGAGGTAGTGGAGGGAGGATCATGAGGCCTGGAGTTTGAAACCAGCCTCAGCAACACAGTGAGACTCCAGTGTCCACAAAAAGTTCAAAAAATTAGCCAGGTGTAGTGGTATATACCTGTAGTCCTAGTTACTAGGGAGGATGAGGCAAGAGGATTGCTTGAGCCCAGGACTTACAGCAAGACCTCTGTCACTTTAAAAAAAAAAAAAAAAAGCAGAAACAGTAATCAAAGATTCAAAATAAGCACCTACATCCAAAAACATTCTGCAACAGGCAGAAGAAAAGGATGATAAAAGAGATGCGGAAGAACTACAAGGAAACTCAAAACCAAAAAGCAGATTTAAAACATATTTTGGGGCCCTCGCAATTAGGGCCATTAGAATGGCCACTATTAAGAGAACAGAAAGTAACAAGCATCGGTGATTCAGAGAGATTGAAACCCTTATACATTGTTGGTGGGAATATAAAATGGTACAGCCATTATGAAAAACAATATGGAGCCAGGCGCGGTGGCTCATGCCTGTAATCCCAGCACTTTGGGAGGCCGAGGTGGGCGGATCACGCGGTCAGGAGATCGAGACCATCCTGGCGAACACGGTGAAACCCCGTCTCTACTAAAAATATGAAAAAAAAAAAAAAATTAGCCGAGCGTGGTGGCGGACACCTGTAGTCCCAGCTACTTGGGAGGGTGAGGCAGGAGAATGGCGTGAACCCAGGAGGCAAAGCTTGCAATGAGCCGAGATTGCGCCACTGCACTCCAGAATGGGCGACAGAGCGAGACTCCATCTCAAAAAAAAAAGAAAAACAATACGGAGGTTCCTGGAAAATGGAATTACCATATAACCCAGCAATCCCACTTCTGTGTATATATTCAAAATAATTCAAAGCAGGATCTTGAAGATACATTTGCACACCATGTTGATCACAGTATTATTCACAATAATCAAGAGGTGGAAGCAACCCAGATGCCCATCAATGAATGGATAAACAAAGTGTGGTATATAGATTTGAATGGACTATTGTGCTGCCTTAAAAAAGGAAATCCTGTCGTTTGCTGTAACATGGATGAAACTTGAGGACATTATATTAAGCAAAATAAGCCAGTGCCAAAAGGACAAATACTGTATGATTCCACTCATAAAGTGGTCCAAATAATAAAAAGTGAGAGTAGAAAAGTGGTTGCCAAGGGCTGGGAGGAAGGAGGGAGAATTAATGTTTAGTGGATACAGAGTTTAGGTGTTGCAAGATGAAAAAATTCTAAAGCTCTGTTGCACAATAATACAAATATGCTTAACACTAATGAACTGTGCACACAGAAGAGATTAAAATAATAAATTTAATGTTATGCGTTTTTTACCAAAGTTTTCTTAAAAAACCTATCGAGGCCTTAAAGAGAAAAAGTAATGTGGTAGAAAAAATTAAAATTACAGATCTGAATAGTATCATTATAGATGAATCTTAATAGACAGATCAAAGCTTTTTTCCTATAGAAAATACCTTATCTCTGCAGCCCACAAAACATTCACAAAAACTGACCATGTTTGTTAGGTCACAAAGAAAACCCAATAAGCAGAAACAGTAAACGTCATTCTCTGATTATAGTGGAACAAAATAGAAAAATTTTAAAAACTCAACCTGTCAGACCTCTGAGTCCAAGCTAAGCCATCATATCCCCTGTGACCTGCATGTATACATCCAGATGGCCTGAAGCAACTGAAGATCTACAGAAGAAGTGAAAATAGCCTTAACTGATGACATTCCACCATTGTGATTTGTTTCCGCCCCACCCTAACTGATCAATGTACTTTGTAATCTCCCCCACTCTTAAGAAGGTTCTTTGTAATTCTCCCCACCCTTGAGAATGTACTTTGTGAGATCTACCCACTGCCGGCAAAACATTGCTCCTAACTCCACCGCCTATCCCAAAACCTGTAAGAATTAATGATAATCCCACCACCCTTTGCTGACTCTCTTTTCGGACTCAGCCTGCCCGCACCCAGGTGAAATAAACAGCCTTGTTGCTCACACAAAGCCTGTTTGGTGGTCTCTTCACATGGATGCGTGTGACACAACCCACCTTATGATCTTCCAGTAGGAGTATTAACTAATTCAACTATGTCAATATTTAAAATGTTATACCTTTTGTATTAACATTTTGCTTTTATGCATTTATTTTATGGAAACAGTTGGACAAGTACACCATATTCATCTTGGCAAAGAAATTTTGTAAAAAAATTGGGCCAACATAAATGTTAACCAATAAATATTATGCCTGTTGATGCAAATCTGTATTTACTGACATGAAAACATAAGTGAGGGTGAGAGGCAAATTTTTTAAAAAGCATACAACTATGAATTATGTAAAATTATTTCATATAGTACGTGCCTATATAGAATCATTTTGAAGAAGACTATATAGACACATACTACTGTATTATACAGGATTTTTAACTGTCTTCCTTTTACTTATTTTTATAACTAAAATGTATTATTTTCATAACCAGCTATTTTCACGTTTTTTAAAGCTGAGAGGAAAGTTTCAAAGGCTTATTTAACAAATATCTCATCATAGCATTAAACACTATTAATAATGAGGCCGGGTGCAGTGGTTCACGCCTGTAATCCCGGCACTTTGGGAGGCGGAAGCAGGCGGATCACGAGGTCAGGACATTGAGACCATTCTGGCTAACACGGTGAAACCCCATCTCTACTAAAAATACAAAAAATTAGCTGGGCGTGGTGGCGGGCGCCTGTAGACCCAGCTACTCAGGAGGGTGAGGCAGGAGAATGGAGTGAACCCAGCAGGCGGAGCTTGCAGTGAGCCAAGACCACACCACTGCACTCCAGCCTGGGAGACAGAGGGGAGACTCCGTCTTCAAAAAAAAAAAAAAAAAAGACAATAATGAAAATAACAATAATAAGCAATTAATTGACAAACAGCAACATATAAACTGAGCTAGGTGTTTAAACTGATCAGGGGACTTCAGCTTTCCTCATTTCCTGTCCCCACTCCCATATGATAAATCAGGCTTCATTTGCATATGCTCTTCCCTTAGTTTGTAAAGCTTCTCTGTATCTCTTGGTGAGGTTCTCTCTAACCTTTGAGGTGAATGACAAGTAGCCAAAAAAAAAAAAGATTTCCAAGTGGCATTAAAAAAAAAAAAAAGGCATAAACAAAAATTTAAAATATGTCCCCATCACTACAGGACTTGATTTATCAGCAGTTCATGCTAAAACCTACGCAACAAAATTTTTTCCTCACCAATTCCAGGCTGCTTGTCAATATTCCTTCCCTTCCACCAAAAACATTCATAGAACTCATTTATTTTAATTATCATTCCAGTGAATGGTGTAGCGTCACCACAGAACTCAGGAATCATCTTTGACATCTCTCACTTCATGCCACCTCTTTTTCCCCACAAACATATAATTCATCATTAAGAGCTGTTAAATTTACCACATAAAGATCTTTCAAATACGTCTCTTTCTATTTCTACCACCTCCTTTCTTTTCCAAGTTCCATCATCTCTTGCCTGGACAACTCCAAAAGCCACCCTAAATGGTTTCCCATCTATTCTTTGACTCCTGGAATGTCTTTTCCACAAGGAAACCAAACGGTCTTTGTTAAGCATGGCCTGCCAGACCCTCAAGCTCTTAACGGCACCTTCTTTTAGGTCTCTGAGGTCAGTAGGCTTAGGCTTCTCTGGTAAAACTGTGGTCTTTCCTACTATAAGAACACTGCACGTGTTACTCCCATTGCCTGGAAAGTTCTCGCCAAATAAATCCTATCCTTCGAATCTCAGTTCAAAGTTCATTTCCTCACGGAAACCTTCCCTGATCCCGACTAGCTATCTCTCATACCACCACATACATAATCTTTATTCACAGCACTTAACACAAATTGAATTTTATGTGTGTGGTCAGTACATGGATTAATGGCTGCATCTGCTCTTGCTGTGAAGTCCATGAGAGTACTGAATTGAATTCTCTGCAGGAAGCAAAGTGCCTGCACAGAGTAAGTGCTCCAATATCTGTTGAATATGCAAATATCAAGTCTACAGTAAAGTAACCAACATGATCTCTGTAACTCACAATTTCTCCAATTCAGCATTTTACTACTAATCTTGATGAGTATCAACATCCAAATCAGCCTTTGGTCTTTATTTTCTTGCTGTCATACTATGAAAGCCAAGGCTGAGTAGTTGTAAATTTAAATAAAAATCTGTTTTTGTAACAGTTTTTCATTTACCTCTTAAAACTATATTTAGAAGTTGGCTGTCCTAAAATTACAGCAGTAGATTCTCAAATTAACAAAACTTTGAAAATCCTGCCATATTCTACTTATGTTTCGAAATCTCAATTTCATTTAATCTACTATTCTCAGCAAATCAATTGTCAAATGTTCAAGTAAATATTAACTGCAATGGGTTGTAGCCAATAATCTCTTTAAACTGCAACTAATTCAATGATATAGATTTGATTACATGTTAAATCACAGCTACTTGTGAGGCTGAGGCAGGAGAATCGCTTGAGCCCGGGAGGCAGAGGTTGCAGTGAGCTGAAATCCAACCACTGCACTCCAGCCTGGGCGATAGAGCAACACTCTGTCTCAAAAACAACGGAATTTTAAGCTCTGATTAGAGAACTTCCTTTTTCTATGTTAAATGTTAAACGTCCAAATAAGTGGAATAAATTTTTTCCAAGTATGAAGCCAATATAATCAAAAGTATCTAATTATATTGCTCAATCGATATAATAAACCAAAGACTCAGATACACAAGTAATACTATGCCAGTCTGATAGGTTCTTGAGATGGTCACATCTTTAGCATATTTAGTTCCTGGCATACAGCAGGTATTACACACAGCCTGGGCAACATGGCAAGACCAGGTCTCTACAAAAAATACAAAAATTAGCCGGGCGTGGTGGTGGTGCGCGTCTGCAGTCCCAGCTACTTGGGAGGCTGTGGTGGGAGGATCATCAGAGCTCAGGAAGTCAAGGCTCTGTGATCATGCCACTGCAGTCCAGCCTGGGTGACACAGAGAGACTCTGTCTCAGAAAAAAAAAAAAAAAAGGAAGAAAGGAAAAAAAAACGAGAATAGGTAAGTTACTCTACAAGCTTGATCTCTCAGCACTGTGTTGCTATTTTGTTGACTAACAATTGCAAAAGTGGTACAATTACCAGGTGAGATATTGAGGTATAGTTATTTTTGATAAAGTACTCATGATCAATATGAGGGGAAACAGTCAGTTGAAATGAAGGTAAAATAGTTCTCTTTTGACTGTTAGCAGTGGTAATTAATGAAAAACTGCATTTTATAATGCTGACTTCAAATGGAATTTTAAAATTCTCACGTTTATCCTCAAATGTATTAGCTTCCTGTCCTTTCTCAAACAAACTTGTAAATTAATGTCAAAAGATTCTAGCAAAACCAGAAATCCAATATTCACTTTACCACAAACAGATTAATCTATGGGAGAAAAAGCAACAAGCTAAGGTGATATGTATTTGGTGGCTCATATTAATAAAGTTATTTCCCATCTACAGATTTTAAAAAATGATCTCTGGTGGATAGTGTCAGAAAAATAAAAATAAAAATAATTTTTAAAATGGAAGTATTTTTGTTATATAACATGCTCAGGGTGACTGTAAAAGAAAATTATTAGGCTTTTGGGACAGGTCTGTACTTAAAAACAAAGAAAAACAAAGTATCAAAAGTTCAAGTGAAGTACCTACTACTTTTTTTTTTTTTAAGTTTATTTGAAGGACTGAATGCCCTTCCCTACGTTTGTTTACACATTTTGAAAACCTTGCTATGAATAGCGTTGGTGGAAGATACACCTGGTAAATCATTGTGACAAGTGTTCCAAAACAAGCAAATGTAAAAGTGATATTTTGGAAAAGCAAAAATGCAACCAAGAGATAAAGTAGGATACAGAAAAATTATATTAATTTGAAAACTGCAGTTTTTAAACTACTTAAATCTGTAAGTATCACAACACTTAACAATCTTTAGGTTGGTAAAATGATTACTACCTTCTAATTTTAAAATTAAGGAAAAAAGTTAATGGTTAAACCATCCTCCCATTTGCAGTATTACATGAAAGATGATATATTTCAGGCACATAGTACACCGTACAGGGAGGTTTTTTGCTTCTTTTTTTGAGATGGAGTTTCGCTCTTGTTGCCCAGGCTGGAGTGCAATGGTGCGATCTCGGGTCACTGCAACCTCCGCTTCCCGGGTTCTAGCGATTCTCCTGCCTCAGCCTCCCAAGTGGCTGGGATTACAGGCATGCGCCACCACGCCAGGCTAATTTTTATATTTTTAGTAGAGACGCGGTTTCTCCATGTTGGTCAGGCTGGTCTCGAACTCCCGTGGTCTCGAACTCCCGACCTCAGGTGATCCGCCAGCTTCGGCCTCCCCAAGTGCTGGGATTACAGGCATGAGCCAGCGCGCCAGGCCTTGTTTGTTTTTACTCAGAAGAAATTGCAATGTTTTTAGTTTTTACTCCAAAAATAAAGTCTCACCATCTTATTTTCTAACTCAAACATCACCTTAAACTGATTTTTTTAAAATTATTTTAAAGATTTGCTTGGTCTTCAGTGAGTAAGCAAAAAGCTAGTTGGAGAAGTAGAAAATCTAAACTTTAATATACTAATACATGAAGTTCTTAAAAGAAGGGTTTAAGTGAATGATGGCCAACACCAGCATTCGGATGTATCAGGACTCTGATTATTTACTAATCTGGCTATCCTGGGATGGTCAGTTTATCCTGAGAAAATGTCATCTTTGGGGGTTTAAGATTCTCATTTCTATAATTTTACAATTTTGGTGTTTTTCCCCCCAATCTTTGGAGCTTTTCAATCCCCACCCGCAACCTCCCTTACCGTATAAAAGGCATCATTGCCCTGTTCCTAACGATTAGGTTAAAAACAAAATCATTTAAAGAACACTGTCGAAAACTGCCGAGATCTTTTCTGTGAATACACAAGACAACTGAAAGGTAGAACGAGATGCCAGAGCAGGCAACTCCTGGGAGGCAGGTGAGGGGTGAATGCGAGCGAACTGTCAAAGTTTAGAAGAACAACGTGCTCCTTTTCTGACACTTTGGAAATGGCAAACAGAACCAGCATCCCCAGACCTCCCCTCCACGCCCTCCAGCTGTCAGACGCCCCATTCGCAAACTCAACAGTCCCCCCAGCAAGTCCTGGAGAAAAACGGCGTCTGTCACTCCCGGATCCTCTCCAACGACCCGAATTAACCTTCACCTAGCCAGGGAGCGAGGCCGCCCAACATAACCCCGGAAAAAGAGGCAGGAAAAGTGAACTGAGTGACAAATGCTTGGCGCTCCTCCGCTGACGCGGCGCCTACTCATCCCCATCTCCGCAGGCAGTCGGGGTGGCTATGGCGTGACGCCGCCGACAGGTCCTCCGTACTAACAGGTGTCCCCCCCGTCTTCGCCTTTCAGCGTTTAACCTTCTTGCGCCCTCTTTCCCCACTCCCACTGTTCTAGGAGGCAAAAATCAAGTGAGCAGTTGTACCTGGAAAAGGAGGGCGGCCTGACCGCTCTAAAAGGGCCCGCGAGAAGGCTGGCTGTGGAAGGGCACCCGCACCGTTCTGCGAGGCCAGCGAAGATGCAGCCAGCTAGGCCGCGAAGCCGGGGCCTCGCGTACCCAGCGGCGCCGAGCACAGGCGCGGCGGGGTGGCCGGGGCCCACTGCACATACTCACCAAATCTGGAACTTGAGCAGCGGCCCCGTGGCGTACTGCATCTTTAATCTCTTGCTGGGCACGCCGCCCAGATTGGCCGAGGCCTCGCTCCGGACCATCGCCGACGCCGCCACTAGGAGAAGCAGCAGAAGCCTCATCTTAATTGAGCCAGCCGCTTCGGCCGCCCTCAGACTGAGACTGCAGCCGGCCCAAAGCCCAGGCGCTAGCTGCTCCCCACTGCGCAGGCGCGATCAGCCAAGGTCGGGGGAGGGGAGCAGTAATGCGCCTGCGCGGCCCGGCGCCTGCGCACACTCCTGGAGTGAAGAGCCGACCTGTTTCGCCGTCCTGACTCGCCACCATCTTGGTAGTGTGCAAGACTCTGGGACGGCATGAGAAAGGAAGAGAGGGGAGCAAAGGAGCTGGTGGGGTGTCACAGGGCCCATGTATGAGGCAGATTTGAGTTCTATATCCAGTTTTGCAATTTATCCATTTATCTGCCTGAGACACTTGGAAACACCTACTTGACAGCCCTGATTCAAGTGTTGGCGGATAGGAGGGAGGAGACTCCTGACCCTCAGAATGGTAATGCTGAAATTTTTGGGGTGTCCTGTTTATGGCCTTTTCTTTGATCTTACGATATTGCTTTCTCCTAAAAGAATATTAAACATAAGTTTTAAGAAACCTTTGAACAATTCCAAACGTATATTATACAAAAATAGAGTAACTACCTTAGCAAGCTTTAACAGTTACTAACATTTTGACGTTCTTGATTTGTCTATATCTCTAAACACTTCTTCCCTTCCTGGGCATATTTGGAAGCAAATCTCAGACGTCATATCATTTCATCTCTATATATTTAAACACGGTCTCACTGTCTGAAGTGCAGTAGCATGATGATAGCTCACTGCAGCCTCACACCCCTGGGCTCAAGCAATCCTGCCTCAGCTTCCCAAGTGGTTAGGAATACAGGCGCAGGCAACTATGCCTGGGTTACAATTATTTAAGCACATATCTCTAAAAAAGAACTATTATTTGAAAAAAAAAATGACCACAGTATCATTATCTCACCTTTAAAAAATAGTAATTGCTTAGTATTAAATAGTGTTCAAATGTCTCAATAACTACTTATTTTCCTACTGTTCATTTGTTAAAATAAGAATCAAAATTAAATTTTTACATTGTCATTGGTTGATGTGTCTTTTAGGACAAGTCAAAAACTTTTAAGACCAGGAACACACCAGTAATTGAACAATTTTGTTTATTGTTAATTGCAGCAAGAGGGATGCTATGGTTTGAATATATCCCCCGAAAAGCATGTGTTGGAAATTTAATGCCCAATGTAACAGTGTTGGGAGATGGGGCCTATGGGAGGGGTCCACCCTCATGAATGGATTAATGCCAATTATGAAAGGGCTTGAATGGATTAATGCCAATTATGAAAGGGCTTAAGGTTTCCATTTCTGTCTATTGCTCTTTCACTTTTGCACTCTCCTGCACATTTACCTTCCTCCATTGGACGACAGAACACAAAGTCCCCATAAGATGTGGAGCCCTTGATCTTGGAATTTTCAGCCTCTAGAACTGTAAGAAATAAATCTGTATCTTTATTAATTACCCAATCTCAGTTATTCTGTTATAGCATCCCAGATGGACTAAGACAGGGGAACGCACACCACGGGAAACCATGAGAAGACTCAATAAGGAGGTGTTAGGATCTGAGGCTTGATTGGATGATTTGGAAAATGGAGCTGGGGTGCTGAGTGGTTCTTTTATCAGAGGTGTTCAATCCAGAGTGACTTCATCTTGAGTAGGGACTAAGTAAAATGAGGTGGATACCTGCTGGGCTGCATTCCCAGGAGGTTAGGCATTCTTAGTCAAAGGATGAGATAGGAGGTCAGCACAAGATTCAGGTCACAAAGACCCAGCTGATAAAACAAGATACAGTAAAGAAGCCAAAACCAAGATAGCGACAAAAGTGACCTCTGGTCGTCCTCACTGCTCATTATATGCTAATTATAATATATTTGCATGCTATCTCCTTTACTGCTTATTATATGCTAATTTAACACACTAGCATGCTAAAGGACACCCCCACCAGCACGGTGATAGTTTACAAATGCCATGGCAACGTCTGGAAACTACCCTATATGGTTGAAAAGGAAGAGGAACTCTTTATTCTGGGAAATTCTTGCCCTTCTCCCCAGAAAACTCTTGAATAATTCACCCCTTGTTTAGCATATAATCAAGAAATAACCATAAAAATAGCCAATCAGCAGCCCTCAGGGCTGCTCTGTATATGCAGTAGCCATACTTGTATTCCTTTACTTTCTTAATAAACTTGCTTTCACTTTACTCCATAGACTTGCCCCCAATCCTTTCTTGAGTGAGATCCAAAAACTGTCTCTTGGGGTCTGGATCAGAACCCCTTTCCAGTAAAATTAGATTTTTTTTTTTTTTTTTTTTTTTTAGACATAGTCTCACTCTGTCTGCCTAGGAAACCAGCCTGGGCAACATGATGAAACCCTGCCTCTACAAAAAATTTAAAAATTAGCTGGGCATGGTGGCACACACCTGTAGTCCCAGTTAGGAGACTGAGGTGGGAGGATCACCTGAGCCAGGAAGGTCGAGGCTGCAGTGAACCCTGATGGCTCCACTGCACTTCAGCCTGAGTGACAGAGTGAGACCTCGTCTCAAAAAAAATAAGATAATGGGTGGTACAGCTAGCCATAAAATGTATTTAAACAATTGCCCCCAGGCATCAGGGGTGGTGTGACTGAAGTTCCATACTCCTGTTTCCCTGGACCTCATAAATTTTGCATACCTTGCCAGGCACAGTGGCTCACGCCTGTAATCCCAGCACTTTGGGAGGCCGAGACAGGCAGATCACAAGGTCAGGAGATCGAGACCATCCTGGCTAACACGGTGAAACCCCATCTCTACTAAAAATACAAAAAATTAGCCAGGCGTGGTGGCGGGCACCTATAGTCCCAGCTGCTCAGGAGGCTGAGGCAGGAGAATGGCGTGAACCCAGGAGGCGAAGCTTGCAGTGAGCCGAGATTGTGCCATGGCACGCCAACCTGGGTGACAGAGCGAGACTCTGTCTCTAAAAAAAAAAAAAATTTTGCATACCTTATATAGCTCAGGCTACTCAGGTATTTTCCTTTCCTCGGGTCGAATTGTTAAAGCAGCAGCAGTCCCTCTTCGTGACCAAGAAAAGGAATGTTTGGTGTTTTGTGGGTAGCACAGTGACCTGTTTTTGGTCTGAGCTTAACAAAATTAAATATCTTTTTTTTTTCCTTTTGCAATTTCTTTTATCTATATATCTCCCAACCTGCCCTGCCTCTTTGTCTCTTTTTCCCTTGCGACTTATTTGCTGAAGAAACCATGTGTTTGTGGGTTTTGCTGCTGATTACAAACTCATATACTGTCCTTTTTTTTTTTTTTTTTTGAGACAGGGTCTCGCTCTGTTGCCCAGGCTAGAGTGCAGTGGCGCCATCTTGGCTCACTGCAACCTCTACCACCTGGGCTCAAGGGATTCTCCCACCTTAGCCACCTAAGTAGCTGGAACCACCACGACCTGCCTTTTTTTTTTTAAAAAATAAAGATGGAGTCTCGCTATATTGCCTAGGCTGTTCTCAAATTCTTGACCTCAAGTGATCCTCCCACCTTGGCCTCCCAAAGTTCTAGGAATACAGGCATGAGCCACCGTATCCTGCCATAGTGTACATTAATATATATCTCTGTCCTGTGTATTCTCTGTAAATTAGTAGTTACATCTAGAGGACTAGACACTTTTAAGTTTAATCCTTTTGGCAAGACTATAAAGAAGGTTTTTATCTTCATAACTTATTTTAAAAATTAGACGTAAGTACAAGAACAGACACAGAATGATTATTGCCATTTAACATAACCCTTGCAAATAACAGATGGTAAATTGGTACCAACATGATTATAAACAAAAAGCAAAACTCTGGCACTAAGATGGCGTGGTAGTATTGATACTGGTGAGCTAGGGAAGATCTCAAAACGCTGGTGGGACCCTTACCCTGGTTGTTGTCCAGGCTCTTGATGCCATCTCGGGAAGGAATTCAACAAGTCAGAAAATAGTGAAAGTGGTTGGGAGTGGTAGCTCATGCCTGTAAACCCAGCACTTTGGGAGGCTGAGTGTGTCCATTTCAGTATCAAAAGTAAGAAATAAGATACCCCATACAAAAATTGATTAGCAAGCTCAATTATCTTGTGGTGGCTTCTTCATAATAAAAATATAATAATAATAATAATACAGTGGATACATGTTTTTCTCAGCATCTATTCCTTCTTCTGGTAATGGTACCTCAGTTTCTTTTCAGGGGACCAGCAAGACCCTATTGCACACAGTCTTGGGACTACCACTTGAGGCACTCAAAACATTCCCACCAGAGGTGTACCTGTGTCCAAAGCCAAAAGGTATTGAAGCTGATTAATTCTAATAGAAGAATGTGGGGAAAAGGAAGAGAGATCAGCCTGTTACTGTGTCTATATAGAAAGAAGTAGACATAAGAGACTCCATTGTGTTCTGTATCTGAGATGCTGTTAATCTGTGACCCTACCCCCAACCTTGTCCTTGCAAGAGACATGTGTTGCGGTGACTCAAGGTTTCATGGATTTTGGGCTGTGCAGGATGTGTCTTTGTTAAACAAATACCTGAAGGTAGCTTGCTGGTTAAAAGTTATCACCATTCTCTTAATCTCAACTACCCAGAGACACGTACATGGCCAAAGGTCGCAGGGACCTCTGCCTAGGAAAGCTAGGTATTGTCCAAGGTTTATCCCCATGTGATAGGATGAAACAATGTTGCTAAAAGGTTTATCTCAAGGCACAGGATTTTCCTTTGAACTTATTCATATCACAGAGGTTTTTGTTCTTACGTCTTACTGCTAATTTCCTCCCTAAAAATGATCCTATTGTCCTGCCACTCCCCTGTCTTTAAGATGGTAAAGATAATTATCAATAAATACTAAGGGAACTCAGAGGCCGGTGCGGGCGTGGGTCCTCTGTCTCTGTAAGCTGAGCGCCAGCCCCCGCTTTTCTTTCTCTATACTTTGTCTCTGTGTCTTATTTCTTTTCTCAAGTCTCTCGTTCCACCTTACGAGAAACACCCACAGGTGTGGAGGGGCAGGCCACCCCTTCAGAAGAACCCTAAGGAAAGTTCTAGACCCCAAACTACTCTGGGTATTATCTTCTCCAGGGCCTCATTCTTCATCTTTTCCTTTTACTCTATGAGCTACCACACATTTTGTTTGCAAACCAAGAACCCTGACTTAGAGCCCTGTATCATCTTGGTTGATTCCTGAGAGGAGAACAGGGAACAGAGTGGCTCAGGAACAAAAACGGGAGAGAAGTTATTCTTATTGCATAAGTAACTTTTGCATTTTAAAATTTTGTGCTGTTGTCATGTAATACTTATTCAAAAAGTAAATCAATGTTTTAGAATTCAATGAAAAATAAAGTCCTTAACATAGAGTGTTAAAAAATTGAATTATGAAACAGTAAAGTGTTATCACATTATTATTTGTGTATTTTTTAAAGTACATAAAAAGGAAGACATGGATCAAAATGTTTTGCTCGGATATATTTCCTGTTAAACATATGTTATTTTGGTAATAAGGAAAAAAAGATAGTTGAGCATGGCGGCACGCACCTGTGGTCCCAGCTACTTGGGAGGCTGAGGTGGCAGAATTGCTTGAGCCCAGGTGTTTGAGGCCACAGTGAGCCATGACTGTACCACTGCACTCAAGCCTGGGTGACAGAGCAAGACCCCATCTTAAAAAAAATACCAAATAGGTCAGGTGCACTAGCTCATGCCTATAATCGCAGCACTTTGGAATACTGCAGAGCGGAGGATCACTTGAGTCCAGGAGTTCAAGGCCAGCTTGGGCAACATGATGAAACCCTGTCTCTACAAAAAATACAAAAATTAGCCAGGCATGGTGGTGCACATGTGTAGTCTCAGCTACTGAGGAGGTTGAGGCAAGAGGATCGTTTGAGTCAGGGAGTTCGAAGCCGCAGTGAGCCATGATCACACCACTGCATTCCAGCCTGGGTTACAGTGCAAGACCTTGTCTTAAAAAAAAAAAAAAAGAAAGAAAAAAAAGGCCAGGCACGGTGGCTCACGCTTGTAATCCCAGCACTTTGGGAGGCCGAGACGGGCGGATCACGAGGTCAGGAGATCGAGACCACCCTGGCTAACATGGTGAAACCCCGTCTCTACTAAAAATACAAAAATTAGCCGGGCGAGGTGGCGGGCGCCTGTAGTCCCAGCTACACAGGAGGCTGAGGTAGGAGAATGGCGTAAACCCGGGAGGCGGAGCTTGCAGTGAGTGGAGATCGCACCACTGCACTCCTGCCTGGGCAACAGAGCGAGACTCTGTCTCAAAAAAAAAAAAAAAAAAAAATTAAATAAGAAAAATTTACAAAGGAAAAATAGAGAAGTGGAAAACAAAAATCTCCTCAGTTCTTGGTGGCTCCTAACCCAGAGCCAGCAGTCTTGGTGTGATTGGCCACTACCTCTTCCTCTTCTAGGGAACAGGGGGATGTCCAGAAACAAACTAAAGAGCTGCTTATAGATCAGAGGGAGGTGGAATTTTAGTACCTTCTATGCAGGGTTGGCATTATGGGTATGTGACCTATGCAGTCACACAGGACCCTGTAGTTGGTTTAATGCTCTGTTGTCACAGCTTTGACATTCTTAATAATTTTGAACAAAGAACTTCACATTTTCATTTTGCATTGGGCGCTGCAAATTATGAAGCTGGTCCTACTTCTATGCCCAAGGCTGATCGCTACTCTACCACCATTAATATTACCAAACTGTCCATTTGAAATTCCTTGAAAAAGTTTTTCACTGCAGTGTTTAAAATCCAAATGTCTGCTTGAACTTTGTGATCTAAATGTGTTATTTCAATCAATAAACTATGAGCCAGGCATGGTGGCTCACACCTGTAATCACAGCACTTTGGGAGCCAGAGAAGGGAGGATCACTTGGACCAAGGAGTTTAAGAGCAGCCTGAGCAACATGAGACCCTGTGTCTTAAAAAAAAAAAAAGGTTATTTTTTGAGACAGTCTTGCTCGTTGCCCAGGCTGGAGTGCAATGGCACGATCTCAGCTCACTGCAACCTCCGTTTCCTAGGCTGAAGTGATTTTCTTGCCTCAGCCTCCCAAATAGCTGGAATTACAGATCCGCACCACCATGCCCAGCTAATTTTTTTTGTGCTTCGTAGGAGAGAGAGAGTTTCGCCATGTTGGCTGAGCTGGTCCCCAACAGCTAGCCTCAAGTGATCCACCTCCCCCGGCCTCCCAGAATGCTGGGATTACAGGCATGAGCCACCACACCTGGTGTATAACTTTTTTCTAAATTTAATCAGGCATGGTGGCATGTACCTGTAGTTCCAGCTACTCAGGGTGCTGAGGTGGGAGAATCGCTTGAACCCAGGAGGTTGAGGCTGTACTAAGCCATGATCATGCCACTGCACTCTAGCCTGGATGACAAACTAAGACCCTGTTGCAAAAAAAAAAAGTGTGAATGTATTGTCTCAGATATGACTAGGGGAGTGGGAGAAGAGCCACAAGTTAGGGAGTTCAGTTTCCCTAAATGGGGACCAGATGTCCCTGCTGGGAAGAGGGAAGAAGATGCAAAAACAAAACAGAGTGGGCACAAAGATTCTCTCCAGTGAAATCACAATTCTAGGATTTGCTCTTTAGCTTCAATGAACATAGTCAAACAAAACTGTGCCTGGAAGTAATTTTGCCCAATAGTGTAAAGGCAAAAACCTCTGCTTTGCCAGGCCTGAGACTCTAAAAAATACAGCTGACTTTACTTTAAAAAAGAATTTAAGTCCTAAAAGGTTTGTGGATGTATTCCCAATCATATAGTGCCTGATTTGCAACTACTTCTGGGGTAAATCCCTGGGTTACCCATTCCTGGTTACCCGTTCCTCTCACTTCAAGAGTACTTATTCCCAACTCTCCCACTCAGTCCTCAAAAAAGAAACTGAGGTGGTGTCCTGGATGATGGCTCCCACTTAATTGCAAGGTCTCTCCCTCACTGCCCCCTTTCCTTCTCTCTTTCTCTGTCCCTCTTATGTATATCTCTTTCTCCATAATGCCTTTCTCTCTTTCGCTCCTCATCTCCAGTTTTTGCTTAATGATCTTAGAAAAATCTATTTTCTTTCTTTCCCTTCCATCATTTTGTTTGTAAATGCTGGATTACTTCAGTCATGGTTAAACTTGAGAATGGTGAATTTTATACCAGGGAAAAGAGAAGATAAGCTTATATAAAGAATCAGTATCTAAAGCACAAAAAGCATCCTTGGGAATCTCCTAAAAATTATTTTCCCATACTTTTTCCTTCATTTTAATCTGGTTTTTCTAAAATAAAAAAAGTATTCAAACTTTCAACAAGAACTTTCATTCTATTTTCTTATTTCTTATTCTGGCATTAATTTTTAAATACTACATAGTTTTTTAAAGACAATTTTTGGGAGTTGTAGGTCCACAGCAAAATTGAGCAGAAAGTACACATTTCACACATACCCCCTGCATGTATAGCCTCCCTTACTATCAACATCCCCCACCAGAATGTGACATTTGTTATAAAGGATGAACCTGGCTTGACACATCATAATCAAAGTCCATAGGTTACATTAGGGTTCACCCTTGGTGTTTTATAGTCTATGGATTTGGAAACATGCTTAATGACACATATCCATCATTACAGCATCATACAGAATATTTTCCCTGTCCTAAAATATTTATGCTCCCCACTAATACCTGGCAGCTACTGATCTTTTCATTGTTTCCATAGTTTTGTCTTTTTCAGAATATTATGTAGTTGAAACCATACAGTATGAAGCCTTTTCAGATTGGCTTCTTTCCGTTAGTAATATGTATTTAAGTTTTTTCTGTCTTTTCATGGCTTGTTGGCGCAGTTTTTTAAATCCTAAATATATTCCATTGTCTGGATGTATCACAGTTTATTCACTCATTAAAGGACATCTTAGTTGCTTCCAAGTTTTGGCAATTACAAATAAGTTTGCTATCAATGTATGCAGGTTTTTGTGTAGACTTAAGTTTTCCACTCCTTTAGGTAAATACCAAGGAGTGACATGCTTTATTGTATGCTAAAAGTATAGTAATAAACTATACTTAGTTTAGTAAGAAACTGCCAAACTGTCTTCCAAAGTGGCTGTACCATTTTGCATTCCCACCAGCAATAAATGAGAGTTCCTGTTGCTCCCAATCCTCATTAGCATTTAATGTTGTCAGTGTTTTTGGTTTTGGCCATTCTAATAGGTGTAAAGAGGTATTTGACTATCGTTTTAATTTGCATTTCCCTGATGATATGTGATGTGGAGCATCTTTTCATGTGGTTATTTTCCATCTGTATATCATCTTTGGTGAGATGTCTGTTAAGGTCTTTTGCCCATTTTTTAATCAAACTTAACTTCATATATTAAACAACTTTTACATATTTTTAAATGAATTTTCAACTTTAATATATAAAGTTGTTTGCTTACTGTGGAGTTTTAAGATTTCTTTGTATATTTTCGATAATCCCTCTTTATCAGATACATCTTTTGCAAACATTTTCTGTGGCTTCTCAGTCTCTTGAAAATTTAAGTTAAACTTTTTTTTTTTTTTTTTTAATGAGCCTATACTCAGTTTTTGCATTTAAGGGTTTCACAGGCTCACCTCAACACCAATGACAATTTACAATATTCTTTCAATGGGAAAACACAGTCCTCTTTGCAAATAGTTGACTTATAAACAAACTGTTGGAACGTGATTCATTTGCACCAATAAGAGATCACTATCACAGAACAAGTTTAGGAGGACAGTGGCAGTAAGTCTAATGGAAAAAGGCTAAAGAGGGTTAAGTTTGACAATGAGAAAAGACAGACTGGACAACAGTGTAAGATCCTGTCTCTAAATAAAATAAATAGCAGTAATCTAGGCTATTAAAATGGCAAGTTTTAAATGAGTGAACATATTTGCCAGTTATGTTCTAAAATTTTGAATTCCTCATTAATTTCCCTATACTCCAGATCTTTAGAACCCTCTAGTGTCCATGTGAGGAACTGGTTTAGGTGAACCAAGTAAAATGCTTTTAATTTGTACATTCATGTTATATATATATATATACACATACATATGCTGGATGCAGTGACTCATGCCTGTAGTCCCAGCACTTCAGGAGGCTGAGATAGGTGGATTGCTTGAGCCCAGGAGTTTGAGACCAGCTTGGGCAACATGGCAAAATCTTGTCTCTACAAAAAATACAAAAATTAGGTGGGCATAGTGGTGCATGCCTATAGTCCCAGCTACTGGGGAGGCTGAGGTCAGGGATCACTTGAGCAGTGATCATGTCATTGCACTCCAGCCTAGGCAACAAGGCAAGACCCTGTCTCAAAATGTATACATATATTATAAAATACAAAAAACCTTTAGAAGTGTGCTTGTCTAACTTTCAATTTAAGATAACAGACTAAGCACATGCATCTGCCTCCCTCTTCTTAGGATCTGAGTGACATGACAGGAAAGTGGTATAAGCAATAATTTTGTAGCAACATTGAAAAGAAAGAAGGACCAGTGGTCCAGAAACTGCAATCCTCCAGGAAAGAAGGAAGGACCAGTGGTTCAGAAACTGTATTAAAAACTCTAGAAAACAGAAAGATGGATTCATAATAACTGGTTTACTTATCATTTCCACAACATACCAGCGGTAAAATGAAGTTTGGGGCTGGCGAAGTACTAGAGAGGTTCCAAGAACAAAATGGAGCATTATAGAGGGAAGGAGTGGCCTATAAAGCAGCAGCTCAAGAACAGCCATGTGTCACATAACAGGGATAAGTTCTGAGAAATGTATCACTAGATGATTTCCTCACTGTGTGAACATAGAGTGTACTTACACAAACTTAGATGGTATAGCCTATTGCTCCTAAGCTACAAACCTGTACAGTATGTTACTGTATTGATACTCTAAGCAATGGTAAGTATTTGTCTATCTAAACATATGTAACATAAAAAAGGTACAGTAAAAATATGGCATAAAAGATAAAAAATGGTACACCCATATAGGATACTTAACTTGAATGGAGTTTGTGGGACTGGAAGTTGCTCTGGGCAAGTCAATGAGTGAGTGGTGACTGAACATGAAGGCCAGGGGCATTAGTATACACTACTATGGACTTTACACTTAGGCTGTGCTAAAAATATTTTTCTTGTTTTAATAATCAATTAACCTTAGCTTACTGTAACTTTTTAAATTTATAAACTTTTAATTTTATATAACTTTTTGACTCACAGTAACACTTAGCTTAAAATACACATTGGCCAGGAACAAGCCTATAATCCTAACATTTTGGGAGGTTGAGGTGGGATGATCCCTTGAGCCCAGGAGTTCAAGACCTGAGCAACATAGTGAGACCCCGTCACTACAAAAAGTAAAAAAAATTAGCTGAGTGCAGTGGTGCATGCCTGTAGTCCCAGGTACTTGGGAGGCTGAGGTGGGAGGATCACTTGAGCTTGGGAGGCAGAGGTTGCAGTGAGCCAAGATTGTGCCACTGCACTCCAGTCTGGGTGACAGAATGAGACCCTGTCTCAAAACAACACACAAAAAACACATTCACACACATTGTACAGCTGTACAAAAATATTTTTTCTTTATATCCTTGCTTTAAAAGCTTTCCTCTATTTAATTTTTTTTTAACTTTTAAAGACACAAACCCACACATTAGCCCCAGCCTACACAGGATCAGGATCATCAATATCACTGTCTTCACTTTCACATCTTGTCTCACTGGAAGGTGTTCAGGGGCAATAACACACGTGGAGCTGTCATCTCCTACAGTAACAGTGCCTTCTGGAACTCCTCCTGAAGGGCATGCCTGAGGCTGTTTTACAGTTAACTTTCTAAAGTAGGGGTACACTCTAAAATAACAAGTATAGTATAGTAAATACATAAACCAGTAACAGTCATTTATAATTATCCAGTATTATGTACTATACATAATTGTATGTGCTAGACTTTTTTTTTTTTTTTAAGACAGAGTCTCGCTCTGTCGCCCAGGCTGGAGTGCAGTGGCGCGATCTTGGCTCACTGCAAGCTCCGCCTCCCGGGTTCACACCATTCTCCTGCCTTAGCCTCCTGAGTAGCTGGGACTACAGGCACCCACCACCACGCCCGGCTAATTTTTTGTATTTTTAGTAGAGACGGGGTTTTGCCGTGTTAGCCAGGATGGTCTCGATCTCCTGACCTTGTGATCCGCCCACCGTGGCCTCCCAAAGTGCTGGGATTACAGGCGTGAGTCAGTGTGCCTGGCCTTTTGTGCTAGACTTTTATAGGACTGGCAGCACAGTAGGTTTGTTTACAAACAGCATCACTACAAACAAGTGAGTAATGTGTTGTGCTAGGATGTTACAAGGCTATCATGCCACTGGGCAATAGGAATTTTTCAGCTCCATTATAAGCTTATGGGACCACTATCATAGTTGCAGTTTGTCAGTGACAAAAACATCTTTATGTGACACATAACTGTAGCTGATTAGATCACTAGCTACTACACTTCAGGGCAAAGACTTTCTTCCCCCAGGTGCAGAGAACAAATGGTTGTAGCATTTCCTCTGGTCGTAGTCCTGCAAACTGCTCACCAAAGACAGTACTGACCCTCAGATGATGTAGACCTCCTCAAAGTCCTGAAGAGTAGAAAATGCTCCTCCCCTACAGAATAATTTTTTTTTTTGGAAATTGTGAGGCCCCTGTCATCCTACAACCACACTAACAGGACACTTGCCAGTCACAAGACCAACTGTGAGCAGGCACTCAGCCCCGCATTCAGGGCAAGCCTTTGGTGTAAGCAGCTCTTTACAACCGCCACCGTGTCCATGCCTACCACTTAACCTCATTGACTCTGCAGGGCTGAACTGTCCCTGAAGACGTGTAATCTTATGGCTGGGCCTACGACTGACCACTGATCTGATGCAGGGGTTACAGACAGTGAGCAGATCTATGGCTGTTAATGGACTGTGTCTTTCCACAGAGAGCTGAAGAGCCAAGAATAAAATGCTCACCTTACAATTTACTTTTGGAAAACTCAACATCTTACCTTTTCGCCTTTTTGGATTGCAACAAAAACATCACAGAATTTCTGATATTAAATTTATTTTGGAATGTATGTTGTATTCTTTTTTACTTGGCAAGGGGTATAAATTTAGGAAATGTTCAATTTAGTTTTTTAAAATCTGGTTTAACAGTTTGTCTGAAGCGGATTAGTGGCCCATGATCTTCATTAATCTTTTGGGCAATAAATGTTTAAATTGTTCAATCTGTGTCAAAACCAATCTGGCCCATTGCTTTATTTCTTTTTTTAAACAAAGTTTAAGGCCAGGAGCAGTGGCTCATGCCTGTAATCCCAAAACTTGGGAGGCCGAGGCAGGCGGATAACTTGAGGCCAGGAGTTGGAGACCAGTCTGGCCAACATGGCGAAATCCCATCTCTACTACTAAAAATACAAAAATTAGCCAGGCATGGTGGTACGTGCCTGTAAAAATCTCAGCTACTCGGAGGCTGAGGTGCAAGAATTGCTTGAGCCCAGGAGGCAGAGGTTGCAGTGAGCTGAGATCAAGCCACTGCACTCCAGCCTGGGTAACAAAGCAAGACTCTGTCTCAAAATTAGATGTTAAAATGCCAATTGCAGAGTCACATCTGATTCACTTAAGTAACTTGATCATGCTTCCACTAAATGAAAACAACAGTCTCAGAGTAATAACAGTACCAAATGTGAAAATAAATCGAGTAAAAAAACCCCAAACATAGTGAAGGAGAAAATCAGCAAGTAAAATAAAGATGATGATAATAGTAATAACAAAAAGTATTTACATTTTGTTGTTGTTTGTTTTGGAGGCAGGGTCTTTCTCTGTCACCCAAGCTGGAGTGCAGTGGCGTGATCATGGCTCACTGCAGCCTCAGTCTTCTGGGCTCAAGTGATCCTCCAGCCTCAGCCTTATAAAGTACTGGGATCACAGGCATGAGCCTAAATTAGTGCCTGGCCTAAATTTTCTAATGTGACAGACATGACTCAAGAATTCCACTTCCAGGAGTTTACACAGTCAAGAATACAAGAAGCAACATAATTACATGGTTATTTCCGTGTTATTTTGTATTCTTCTACAGAAGGAATCAGTAATATTTTTCTGTAAAATGCCAGAGAGTGAATGTTTTAGACATTGCAAAAACATGACCTGTTGTAAATATTCAACTCTGCAGTTGCAGCATGAAAGCAGCCATGGAAAACAAGTTAATGAGTGAGCATGGCTATGTTCAAAGAAAACTTTACTTATGGACAATAGATTTCACATAGTTTTATACCATTTTCACATGTCATCAAATAATCTTTTGATTTTCCAACCATTTAAAAATGTAGGCCAGCTGCAGTGGCTCATGACTATAATCCCAGCATTTTGGGAGGCTGAGATGGGCAGATTGTTTGAGCTGAGGAGTTTGAAACCAGTCTGGGCAACATGGCAAAACGCCGCTGTTTAAATGGGGGGAAGTCCAAATGTTAGATTCTGGACTTGGCTCTTCCTCTATTCAGCTGCCAACCATGATAAACACTTTAAACCTTAAAAAAACAAACCAACCATTTTCCTATTTAGAGCATGTTAAATCTTAGTTTTTCCCATAACGTCTTCCTTGATTCATTAGTTGTCCTTTACTTTTAAACAAACTGAAATTTATACTCTATATTGGTCTCCTCAGGTTGCCATAACTAAATACCAGACTAGGTGGTTTAAACAAAGGAAGTTTATTTTCTCACAGTTCTGGAGGTTAGAAGTCTGAGATGAGGATATCAACAGCATGGTTAGGTTCTGGTGAGGACTCTCTGGCTTATAGTCAGCTGCTTTCTCACCATGTCTTCACATGGCAGAAAGAGACAGAACAAGCTCTCTGGTGTCTTTTCTTGTAAGGACACTAATCCCAATCATGAAGGCCCCAAACTCTTCACCTCATTTAAACACACTTACCTTCCAAAAGGCCCATCTCCCAATACCATCACATTGGAGGTTAGGGCTTCAACATATGAGTTTTAAGGTGGCACATTCAGTCTATAACTTCCTGTCCATATATTAGTTATGTATTAGGTATTATGTATTACCTAATGCATAACCAATCTGTATTAGTCAGGGTTTTCCAGAGAAACACACACACACACACCCCCCGAGAGAGAGAGAGAGAGAGAGACAGAGGGATCATGACCTCATCTAACCCTGATTACCTCCCAAAGGACCCACCTCCAAATAGCATCATAGTGGGGGGTTGGGCTTTAACACGAATTTTGGGAGGATACAAACATTCAGTCCATAACACACCCAACTCACCTATTTATTTTTAATTTTTTTTTTTTTTTAGAGACAGGGTCTCACTATGTTGTCCAGTCTGGTCTGCAACTCCTGGGATCTAGTGATCCTTTTGCCTCAGCCTCCCAAAGTGCTGAGTTAACAGGTGTGAGTCACTGCACTTGGCCCCCAACTCACCTTTGTCATGCCAATTTCAGACTTAAGTACCCTGATGGATAAACGAACATTTTAAGCAATCACATGGTGCTTCCTGACCACCAACATATGTTGCCTTCTTGGTCTCCTCATCGGTATGTGTGCAATAATCTATTTATATCTAATATCTCATTATTTTAACCACATGAATCAACAATGAAAAAAAGTGGTAATACTTAGAATAAAAACCTTTAGTCTTACAAACTTAATTCTGAGAAAAGATGGAATTAATTAGGTGTGCCAAAAGAGAATATTACTACCACATACCCACAGGATTTTGTTCAAATGTAAACAAAGAATAAAATCGTATGAAATATTATCAATATACTGAATAATATGTCCATAAAGCAAGCTGTAAAATATTTATATTTTAAGCTTTCTAGTGATGAACATATTCTACAGAAGAAAAAAGATCACTTTACTCTTACACATTTTCAGGAATGTATTAATACTGTAGGAAACTGAATAGCATAGGCTAGGTCTGTTTCTCAAACTTTGCTAACATATTGGAACAGCCTGGGAAATCTTTGAAAAATACTGATACCTGATTTCTATCACTAGATTTTTTTTTTTTTTTTTTTTTTTGAGATGGAGTCTTGCTCTGTTGCCCAGGCTGAAGTGCAATGGTGTGGTCTTGGCTCACTGCAAGCTCCACCTCCCAGGTCCATGCCATTTTGCTTCAGCCTCCCAAGTAGCTGGGATTACAGGCGCCCGCCACCACACCCGGCTTTTTGTATTTTTAGTAGAGACAGGGTTTCACCATGTTAGCCAGGATGGTCTCGATCTCCTGACCTCATGATCTGCCTGCCTCAGCCTCCCAAAGTGCTGGGATTACAGGCGTGAGCTACTGCACCTGGCCCAATATTCTTATTTAATTGGAATGAAGGGGAACTTAGGCATTTGAATTGTAAAAGTTCCCCAAGTGATTTTAATGTGCAACAGAATTTGGGAATCACTGGCGTAAGTTATCCTGAGGATGAAAAGCATCTCCAAAATCTCAATGGTTTAAAAAACAAGTCTATTTCTCACTCATGCTACAAGTTCAAACTGAGTCAGAAGGGGGATTTTGCTTATCCTCCTTCTTTGCCATCTCAACCCAGGCCTCAGGGTCCATCACACCAGGGGAGAAGGAATGAAGAATCATGTACTGCCTTGTAAATGATTTTATGCAGAAACAATTCACCTCGCTTCTCCCTAACATTTCATTAGCTGAAGCAAGTCACTTAGTCATGCCTAATTTCAAGGAGATGGGGAAGTGTAATTCTCCCACATGATCAGGAGATAAGAACAACTAGAAACATTGTTGAGGACAGTAATGTCTCCACCCCACCTCTCCCTTTTTTTGAGATGGGGTCTCACTCTGTCAGCCAGCCTGGAGTGCAGTGGTGTGGGCTCACTGCAACCTCTGCCTTCCGGGTGATCCTCCTACCTCAGCATCCCCAGTAGCTGGGACCACAGGCATGTGTCACCATGCCCGACCTATTTTTTTATTTTTGGTAGAGATAAGGTTTTGCCATGTTGCCCAGGCTGGTCTTGAACTCCTGAGCTCAAGCAATCTGCCTGCCTCGGCCCCGTAAAGTGCTGGGATTACACGTGTGAGCCAACGCATCCAGCCCTATATCCCACAGTTTTATATCAATGCTTTTTTTTTTCTTTGAGACAGAGTCTCGCTCTGTCACCCAGGCTGGAGTGCAGTGGTGCGATCTTGGCCCACTGCAACCTCCGCCTCCTGGCTTTAAGTGATTCTTTGGCCTCAGCCTCCCGAGTAGCTGGAACTATAGGTGCGTGCCACACCTGGCTAATTTTTGTATTTTTAGTAGATACAGGGTTTCATCATATTGGCCAGGTTGATCTCCAACTCCTGACCTCGTGATCTGCCCACCTCAGCCTCCTAAAGTGCTGGGATTACAGGTGTGAGCCACCACACCCAGCCAATGATTGTTTTTATAATTTCCCCATGCCACATCTTTTGGTACCAGGTCTTGAATCTTAAATTGTCTTTTATTTCATTTCAAAAACCAACTTATAAGTCTACGAGTAAGTATATCTACAAATAATTTGATTTTTTTTTTTTTGAGACAGAGTCCTGCTTTGTTGCCCAGGCTGGAGTGCAGCCGCGTGGTCTGGGCTCACTGCAACCTCCGCCTCCTGGGCTCAAGCGATTCTCCCCCCTCAGCCTCCTGAGTAGCTGGGATTACAGGGGCCTGCCATCATGCCCAGCTAATTTTTCTATTTTTAGTAGAGACACAGTTTCACCATGTTGCCCAGGGTGGTCTCGAACTCCTGGGCTCAAGTGATCTGCCTGCCTCAGCCTCCCAAAGTGCTGGAATTACAGACATGAGCCACTATACCTGGCCACTTCAGTGACTTTTGTTAACATTAATGTGCATCACTGTGAAGCTAGTATGTGTGTGTATATATATATTTGTATAAATTATATAGTATACATAGTGTATATATATTTATATATATAGTATATATAGTATATAGTGTAAATATCTATATACTATAGTGTGTGTGTGTGTGTGTGTATATATATATATATATTTTTTTTTGAGCAGGAGTTTCACTCTTGTTGCCCAGGCTGGAGTGCAATGGCGCAATCTCGGCTCACTGCAACCTCTGCCTGCCAGGTTCAAGGAATTCTCCTACCTCAGCCTCCCAAGTAGTGGGATTATAGGCATGTGCCACCATGCCCGGCTAATTTTGTATTTTTAGTAGAGATGGGGTTTCACCATGTTTGTCAGCTGGTGAACTCCTGACCTCAGGTGATCCACCCACCTTGGCCTCCCAAAGTGCTGGGATTACAAATGTGAACCACCACACCTGGCCTCCAAAATATTTTAAGGCAGTACAGAACCACTATGTTGAGTATAAGCTGGGCATGGTGATGCAAGCCTGTAGTGTCAGATAATTGGGAGGCTGAGGTGAAGGATCACTTGAGTCCAGGAGTTCAAGGTGCACTACAGCCTGGGAGACAGAGTGAGACCCTGTCTCTAAAAACAAACACCACCACCAAAAAACCCCAAACAGAACAGTGAGTATATGCCATCATTTTTTTTTAAGTGTATGTATATGTATACTTGAATACCCATATGGTATCTATCATTAGAAAGATACACAAAAAACTGGAAAATGTGGTAGTGGAACAGACTTAATTTTCATTGCATGCCTTTGTATTGTTTGAATCAAAAAAAAATAAAATAAAATAAAAATCTCGCATGTATACTTAAAAAAAAATTTTTTTTAAATAAAGGACTTTATGGGCCAGGCACGGTGGCTCACGCCTGTAATCCCAGCACTTTATGAGGCTGAGGCAGGTGGATCACGAGGTCAGGAGTTCGAGACCAGCCTGGCCAACATGGTAAAACCCCGTCTCTACTAAAAATACAAAAAATTAGCTGGGCATGGTGGCACACGCCTGTAGTCCCAGCTACTGGGGAGGCTGAGGCAGGAGAATCACTTGATCCCAGGAGGCGGAGGTTGTGGTGAGCCAAGATCATGCCACTGCACTCCAGCCTGGGTAACAAAGTGAGACTCCATCTCAAAAAAAGAAAAGAAAAGAAAAAAAGGATTTTATGTTACTACATAGGATACTCTTACAAATTAAGAAGAGTGTCAAATATCCAAACAGAGAAATGGGCAAAGGAAAAGAAAAATAAATTCACTAAAGAAATACAACCAAGTATCAAACATGGAAAAGTACATAATCCATCTCTAACAAAAATAAATGTATGTAACAGTAACGAACTATCATTTCTCCTTTATCAATGTAGGAAACATTTGAAAGCCTTATCACTTCTGATATTGACAACAGTGTGGAAAACTTTAAATGGCGCAAGTACAAAGCTTGAGATAGGGCAATTTGGCAGTATCCATGAAAACTAAGCAGGGTGCTTAGTGTTACTAAATGATACATTACCTGAGGATATAGGAGTAGTATATCATAGTAACTTAAAGCATAGGCTCTGGGATTAGATGGCCATTTCCTAGCTTTGAGACACTGGCAAATTTCTTAATTTTATGGCCTTAGTTTTTTCATTTGCAAAATAGAGATTATAATAATTACTTCATAGAGTCTTGTGAGGATTAGGTAGTTTTACATGTCTTATAAATTAATAAAGGATATCTGAACTAAGGAACTTATAATAAAAACAAAGTGATTAAATTTAAAATGTCTTTATTCATTTATATGGTATATATCACACTCTACAAAAAAATGACACTTGTCTTTCAATCTGTCAAGCTTAGCTAAAAAATTCATGTATCTCTTTTCTATATCACATATTGACATGATATAGGATGCAAGATATAAATATCAATTCAATAGACACTATTAAATAATTTTACTTATGTAGAATCTTAGATAAGTGGTTAAAATTATAGATTGACATTAAGTGTGGGAACAGGAATATTCTGTGTATACCAATGGGTTTAACAGAAGATGTGTTTGCACTGATTTCTGGTCATCAACTTGCTTTCTGTGAATCTTTAAATACCCAATTCCAAATCTTCCAGCTCCTGGAGAAGGGCTGTTTCTTTCTGAATTTTCTCCAACTAGAAAAGTTTAAAACAATGAAGTTATTATGAAATAGTTAGTGGATATGTAACCAAAATAATACAGAAAAAAACATGATATTTCTGACAATTTATTATGTTCACTAGTAAACACAGATTTTAAAACACAGGTTAGAAACAAATTCTGATTTGTTATCTGGTATGAATCAAGAGTGAAAAGAACAGACACTGTTTTATTGCATCCCTTTGGGCCCAAAACATTTTCAATTCTATATTTGGGATTAAAATTGTTGAAAGGAGGAGGGAAAAGGCAAACAGGGCAGTACAACTTGAGATAATAATCTTATATTTGTCTAATACAACAAATTGCTATTATTTTCAACAGTAATAGCATAGTATGCCTCTTAGGAATATTGACTTTTTCATTCACATGAACCATATCTCCTCTATTTAAGAGTAAAGCTATTTGAAAGTAAAAACATTAAAAAGAATATGGCATATGGTTTTCAAAATAAGTTTTTAAAATCTATGTGCTCTTTTACCTGACTAAATACTTGTTTATAATAAAAGGGGGAAGGCTGGTGGTCACCACAAGCCTAAATGGAAAATGCAGAAAGTACCTGATTTTTTTCTAGCTGTTTTCCAGTTGCTGCTTGTTCTTTCAGTTGTTCAATTGCTTTCAGTTTCTGGAAACATCAAATATGAGTCAAGTGGAAGGAAGTCACTTCAAATGCAAATTTCCTTATTAAGAATGTGAAACTCAAATAAGGAGATTAATAATCTTACATTTGTATCAAGAATGGTCTGTTAAAATGCTAGGATACACTATTTTTAAAGTTAAATGCTTTGGGAGGCCAAGGCGGGCAGATCACGAGGTCAGGAGATTGAGACCATGGTGAAACCCCATCTCTACTAAAAATACAAAAAATTAGCCAGGCATGGTGGTGGCCACCTGTAGTCCCAACTACTCGGGAGGCTGAGGCAGGAGAATGGCATGAACCTGGGAGGCGGAGCTTGCAGTAAGCCCAGATCACGCCACTGCACTCCAACCGGGGTGACAGTGCGAGACTCCGTCTCAAAAAATAATAATAATAATAATAATAATAATAATGATAAGTTAAATACAAAATTGTAAATGTTAAAAACATGAAATTTCGAAAAATATTTTTCTCAGGCTTTTAATTAATGTTATCATGTATGTATGTGTATATGTAAATGTATCAGTAATGGCACATTTCAATGCCCCATTGGACCTGGGTGATGTTTCTGGCTTTGAGAGAAATCTCACTGAGAGCATTCTGAAAGACTGTTGGTCCAAAGTCCTACCCAATTAAAAAGAATGAAAGAGAAACCTCATAATGCAGCTGTGAAGCAGCTTGTTTTATCCCCAGGGCCACCCCAGCACACTGGCTGCAATATCACAAGTCAATACACTTCTTTTTCATCTCTGTCTCTTGATCTTCAAAACTAGAATATCTGCCCCTACTTATCACAAGGTTTCTAATGAAACACTGAGTATAAAAGTGTTCAGTGGCCAGGCATGGAGGCTCATGCCTGTAATCCCAGCACTTTGGGAGGCCAAGGCACGTGGATTACGTAAGGTCAGGAGTTCGAGGCCAGCCTGGCCAACATGGTGAAACCCTGTCTCTATTAAAAATACAAAAATTAGCCGGGTGTGGTGGCGCACACCTGTAGTCCCAGCTACTCGGGAGACTGAGGCAGGAGAATCACTTGAACCTGGGAGGCAGAGCTTGCAGTAAGCCGAGGTTGTGCCACTGCACTCCAGCCTGGGTGACAGGGTGAGACTCCGTCTCAATTAAAAAAAAAAAAAAAAAAATTGTTCAGTATATTTCTATGCTAATGCACACTGAATTTTATTACTCCAAAAATCAAAGTATTAAGAGTCTTCAGACATTTGTGAATAGAACTAAAATCAATACCATTTCTAAGTGACAGTGCTTCTAGTGAGAAAAAAACAATGAGAACTGCTAATACCAACTTCTTAGATACCTGTCTTTAGACATCTAAGTACTACCTTATTTATATAATTTTCATGTATACCTTTCAATACGCATGTCTATTTTTCATTTAAGTCTCTCACCTTCTTTAGGTTCTTGATTTTTTTGTCTATCTCAGGGTCCCCAGAAATTGACTGAGAGATAGTGTTTCGTGGTGTGCTCTGTGGGGCAGGAGTAGGTGCCAAATCTGGACTCTTGTCACTTCTTGCTTCCTGCAGGAAATATTTTTAAAAATTCAATTTAAAAAACCCAAAAACATTACAGTATTTAAATCAACATAGCTTTGGTATATGAAATACAGAAACTAAATATGTGATTTTATCCACATTTTATATAAAAAATCTGAATTAAAGGTCTCATGAAGTATGCTACATACTCCCATATTAGAAATAAAATGACCTTATCAGAGTAAACTAGGGGGTTTCTATACCAGCAAACAAGCATTTCAAACTTTTGGATATTCTGAGATGTGCCAGCAGATAGATGGTCTGAATATATGAGAGGGCTTTTCTATTTAACGTGTTTCAAGTTTCACTCTTACAAGGCTCTCTCCAAAACTATAAAGAATATGTATGATCAAGTATATGTAATGGATTATGCTACAAGAATAAGAATCCTACAGATATTAATTCATAATCAGATCAATTCAGCTCTGCAACAAAGTACCACAAAACTTTTTTCCCCTTAAAGGGATGCTATATTGCTTCCAATATGATCAAACCTCTGATAACTTTTCTTGTCCCTCCTTACTGATTCTGAATCACTTTTATTTCTGCTAAGATGCTCTATACTCTTGCCCCTGGCTTTTGTGTACATCTCCCTTAACCATGATTTCAGTAACTAAGGGTCAACTGCAGCCCAAAAATATTACATGGAAAATGCCAGGAATAAACAATTCATCAGTTTTAAGCTGTGTGATGAAATCTCTTAGCATCCAGCCTAAGACAAGAATCATTCTTTTATCCAGTGTATCCACAGTGTATTCGCCCCCCACCTATTTTTCACTAGTAGCTGTCTTTGTTATCAGATCGACTGTCACAGTATCAACAGTACTTGTGTTTAAGTAACCCTTACTTTACTTAATAATGGTCCCAAAGTGCAGGGTAGTGATGCCGGCAATTCGGATACGCCAAAGAGAAGCTGTAAAGTGCTCCTTTAAGTGAAAAGGTGAAAGTTCTTAATCAGGAATAAAAAATATTGTATGCTGATTTGCTAAGATTTACAGTAAGAATAAACCTATCCATGAACTTGGGAAGAAGAAAAAAGAAATTAGTGCTAGTTTTGCAGTTGCACCTTGAACTCTCTATCTTCTCTATCTTCTCTTTCTCTATCTTTGGCTACTTACTTCAGAGTCAGGACTAAGAAGGCCTGGATAAGGTGAGATTCTGTCAAGGGCCATTTAGCTTTGTTCCATCACACAGCCATAACTTTTACTAACTTCAGCCAGTCGTCCCCAAAATACATACTGAATAGTTTATCTTGCAAGTTGAAAACCTTTGCTATTACTGGAAAAACAACTCAAAAAGCAACTCTGCAATGAGGGATTACCGGTATCACCTTTGGTATCATCTTTAGTAAAAAAACGTGTGTAGGTGCTTGATGACTGTATTGGCTCTTTTAAAAAAAAACTGACAGTTTGTATAAACTTGTAACTGAGAGTTATAAATTTATAACTGATAAGCCCAGGTGATCATACTATTTTTTTTTTTTTTTTTTTTGGAACGAAGTTTCGCTCTTGTTGCCAGGCTGGAGTGCAGTGGCACAATCTCGGCTCACTGCAACCTCTGCCTCCCGGTTCAAGCGATTCTCCTGCCCCAGCTTCCTGAGTAGCTGGGATTACAGGCGTCCGCCACCACACCCAGCTAATTTTTGTATATTTAGTAGAGACAGGATTTCACCATGTTGAGCAGGCTGGTCTTGAACTTCTGACCTCAGGTGATCCACCCGCCTCGGCCTCCCAAAGTGCTGGGATTACAGGCGTGAGCCACCATGCCCGACAGTGATCACACTATTACCATGAGCTATAAAGAGTTACACATTTATAACTGAGAGTTATAACCATTATTTTTAATAATCATAATTTCATTATATTACTGTGAAATATTAAATAATTTATATTATAAAACATATAAATATAATTTGTATATTATTTATATAATTAATATAATTTAGTATATTAATGGTTATTATTAATAATTATAATCATGTCATTATGTAATTATTTATATAATAATTATAAAGGAATCTTTGTTCAGTATCACCAGTGGTCATATTAAAAATATCTTTTGATAAAGTGGAAGAAACTTTGCTTATAAAAATAGAATTCTAAGTTGAGTGGGTTTCAGAGAGGCCCTAAAACTCAAAGGGCATCTTAGTTATCAAGTTGTAAGGATACTACTAATGTGTTGTAATATCCAGGGCCAGTAGAGGTCCCTACTTGTACTGATGAAGGGACAAGACTCGCTTTTATACAAATCTAATATCAAATGCATGAAACAGATCATTTTTACTTGGAATAACCTAAAGCTGACCAATTAAGATACTTCTGGGGATGAAATATATTAACTACAAATGAGCAGAATGGTTTTTCTAAAAGTCCAGATTTTAGCAGAATATGGTTGCATAAGACAATTCTACACCTTAAAATAGTAACTGCCTCCCAAAACACATAACTAGCCTAGACCTGTCAAAATTCAAGAATTATCAGCAAGACTGTACTGGTGATATAGCAATCAGCTGTTAAAAATCTGCTCTTTCTAGGATGGCCACAGTGGCTCACGCCTGTAATCCAAGCACTTCGGGAGGCCGAGGTGGATGGACCGCTTGAGCTCAGGAGTTTGAGACTACAGCAACATGGCAAAACTCGGTCTCAAAAAAAACCCCAAAACAAAACAAAACCAAAAAAACCTACCCCCATTTCCAGCCTGAAAAACATAGCGAAAACCTGCCTTTACAAAAATGAAAAAGTTAGTTGGGAATGGTGGTGTACATGTATAGTCCTAGTTACTTGGGAAGCTGAGGCAGGATTACTTGAGCTAAGGGTTTGGGGTTGCAGTGAGCCGTGATCATGCCTCTGCACTCCAGCCTGGATAACAGAGTGAGACAGAGAGTGTCTTGAAAAGAAACAAAAACAAAAAAACCAAAAACCCTACCCCACTGCTACCGTCTGACATATTGGTGTTTCCCCAAATTCATAGTTTGGGACCTAATACCCAATATGATAGTATTAAAAGGTGGGGCATTTGGAAAATGATTAAGTCATGAGGAGTAGCTTTATAAAAGAGACCAGCGAGAGCTCCACTGCCCCTTCCACCATGGGAGGACACACAGAAAGAAGGTGCCATCTATGAGGAACGGGTTCTCACCAGATACCAAATCTGCCAGCACCCCAGCTTCTAGAACTGTGAGCAATAAATTTGTTTATAAATTACCCAGTCTAAGGTAGCAGCCTGAATGGATTGAGATATGTACTCTGCCTGAATTGCAAAAATGTGATCACCATAACTTCACTAACCAGACATCCCCAGCCCAGCTGATCACATTGTCACCATGAGCTATACAATATCACAATTTGCAATTATTTATACTGGTGTGGCTTTTCAACTACATTAAATAAAAAATATTCTGGAAATATCCCATTATTTGGTACTTCTGGTATTTTGATTCCCAGTTAAATAATTTCATATAGTACTATAATACTGAGTGCCCAAATGGCTTTCTAGTCATGTAATTTCCAGCTTCTCTTAGTAAATATATGCTTCAAGGAAAACAAACTACACTACTTTACACAAGTGCCACCAAAAGGGTCTACAGCAAATAACATGCTACATAATACTATTAGTATCCCAGGTTATGATGTCAGGTTCCGTTTCTTTTGTCACCCATAATATAGACAGGATTACTTAGAAATTCATAGGCAAACACAAACGAAAGATATTCTGCCTATTTAAGTCTAACTACAACTACATTTTATAATGTAAGAGCCAAGGTTTTTTGTGTTTTCTTTTTTTGAGTCATGGTCTTGCTCTGTCATTCAGGCTGGAGTGGTACAATCACAGCTCACTGCAGCCTCAACCTCCCAAACTCAAGTGATCCTACCATCTCAGCTTCCCAAGTAGCTGGGACTATGGGGTACATGCCATCATGCCCAGCAAAAAATTTTTTGTAGAGACAGGGGTCTCACTATGTTGCCCAGGCTGGTCTTGAACTCCTGGGCTCAAGCAATTCTCCCACGTTGGCCTCCCAAAATGCTGGGTTACAGGCATGAGCCACCACACTTGGCCACAGTCAAGTATTTAGGACCACAATTCTTTAAATTTTAAGGCTTAGCGCTAACTTAACTGCCTTTTTTTTTTTTTTTGGAGATGGAGTCTTGCTCTGTCGCCCAGGCTGGAAGGCTAGAGTGCAGTGACGCGATCACTGGTCACTGCAACCTCCACCTCCCAGGTTCAAGCTATTCTCCTGCCTCAGCCTCCTGAGTAGCTGAGATTATAAGCCATGCCAAACTAATTTTTGAATTTTTAGTAGAGACAGGGTTTCACCACGTTGGCCAGTCTGGTCTTGAACTCCTAACCTCAAATGATCCACCCGCCTCAGCCTCCCAAAGTGCTGGGATTACAAGCGTGAGCGACTGCTCCAGGCCATAACTATTTGTTTTGTTATGAGGAAATTAGTGCCCCAAATACCTGCTTTGCGGCTTTCTTAGCTTCATGCTTCCTTTGATTTTTAAGAGCTGTTTTTGATAATGGCTTATCATTTCCTGATTGTGATTTCATATTCTGAGGTGGTTCCTCTTCATGCTATGGAAAATATAAAATAATTTTGAAATGGAGTCCATGTTGTAAACACCTACAACAACAAATTACACACTTCTGCTAATATAGGATAAACTTATTTTATCAAATTTAGGATCATTAGCAAAGATTATTTCAAAACTCATTGGTAGTGGCACACTCCAACTGTCAGGATGGATTTAATCAGGATCTTCCTATTAGTTGCTATATCTTTCAGTCATATCAGAGCTTGCAAAATTCACTTTAGTTTTGTTCAAACAACAGAATTTTTCTTAGCATTACTACAGACACATGAGTCTTATGAAAACTAGATACCAACAACAGCTTCTTCTGAGGCCTTTTTGTTTCTAACTACTGTCAACAGAAATCCAGTTGCCTCGCTTATTTTCTTCACACAAAGAATTACTTGCTAGATCTTTACTTGTAAAATCAGAGATTAGAAGATTAAAAATAAAAGCAAATGGAAAACCAAGAATAGATTATAAGAAAATAAGTGAAATAGAAAGGAACAATTAACTAGATAATTATAAATCTGGGACTGACATAATGAAGAGGCCAAAAAAAAAAAAAAAAAAAGTACATGGTTTGTCAGATTACACAATGAAGATAATAATTTCCAACATCAGATATTTATGTAACCATGTAACAACTATATTCCACAATAGAAAATATAGTGAATTATAGGTTCAATGTATCTCCAGAATAGTTTTAGACAACATACAGTACAAGTGATGGCACTACAACTCCCTATCAGATTCATGTACTTACTGATTTCTATCTGTATTGCTATTATTTTAATGTTAACTCTTAGACTCTATCATAACTCAGCACATCAAAAGTATCAGCTCTCCATGAAGTTTCATGAGTACTAGGTCTCAGATCTGCATTTTATGGCCTGGCGCGGTGGCTCAAGCCTGTAATCCCAGCACTTTGGGAGGCCGAGACGGGCGGATCACGAGGTCAGGAGATCGAGACCATCCTGGCTAACACGATGAAACCCCATCTCTACTAAAAAAAATACAAAAAATTAGCCAGGCGAGGTGGCGGGCACCTGTAGTCCCAGCTACTCGGGAGGCTGAGGCAGGAGAATGGCGTAAACCCAGGAGGCGGAGCTTGCAGTGAGCTGAGATCCGGCCACTGCACTCCAGCCTGGGCCACAGAGCGAGACTCCGTCTCAAAAAAAAAAAAAAAAAAAAAAAAAAAAAAAAACAGATCTGCATTTTATTTATAAGTCCTATGTGGAAATGAGCAGAGCTCAAACACTTAAGATGCAGAATAATAAATAAGAAACCACAGAGTGACCTTATCTTAGCAATTCCATCAACTATTTCAGGTCATCAAAGTTCTGGCCATGTTCATATTCTACTTGAAACAAACTGAATATTATGAGAACCCACATTTGTAGAACAGCAGACACATTTAGAGTGCAAGGCTTTTTCATTTCATGTTTACCCATGTTGCATAAAATGCTACTTAAGTTATATAATATTTGCTGAACATTTGTTTTATACATAATATGAAAATCCTTTCAATAGCGGGCTCTTCTGTAGTAGTTTGCTTTGGCTAAAAAGTTTCTGCTCAGGAGAACTTTGAGTAAAAATGATGCAAGAAGAAAAGGTAAGTTACAAGTCTCTTCCACACTTACGAGCATCATGTAAGCCACTGAGAGCCTTTCACTTGAGACGAAAAAGTCCACACAACTACTATAAATCATGAGTTTTTTCTGGTTTTGGTACTATGTGCTCATTATGCATAATTTCATTCTTATTAATAAACTTTGTTTATTCAGTTATATCAGTTATTATGGGACTGTTTTTGATGAACACATTTTAATTTCTCAGCTCAATGCAACCTCCTCCTCCAGAGCTCAAGTGATTTTCCCACCTCAACCTCCCCGAGTTGCTGGGACCACAGGCAGACACCACCATGCCCAACTATTTTTAAAAAATTTTTAGTAGTGATGGGGCCTCGCCATGTTGCCCTGGCTGGTCTCAAACCCCTAAGCTCAGGTGATCCATCCGCCTCAGTCTCCCAAAGTGCTGAGATTACAGATGGAAACCCCTGCGCCAGACCAACAAACACACTTTAAAAGGTGAAGGTTTTTTGGAAAGCTAATAAATATTCTTTAAGTATAATTTATATATAAATTTGTACTTATAAAATTTTTTTTCTGCGGGGGAATAACCCAACACCTTTTTTCCACTGCTGTGTAACCCTCCTCCTTTGTAAAGTTATCTACCACGCTGTCTTTGTTTCTAGTAATTTCTTGACAGTATTTTCTTTGTAATTTAGCTCATTTCTGGAATTAGATACATGTAAAAATGTCTAATTACTGGGCATATAGCTACTTCAACTAAAATGATTTGACAGGACCACACAATCATCATGCCACATAAAAAAGCAACAATTTAGTAGAAATCTTGAATGTTAAAAAAAAATCCCGGCCGGGTACAGTGGCTCATAACTGTAATTCCAGCACTTTGGGAGGCCAACGTGGGTGGATCACCTAAGGTGGGAGTTCCAGACCAGCCTGGCCAACAGGGCAAAACCCCGTCTCTACTAAAAATAAAATTAGCTGGACGTGGTGGCAGGCACCTGTAATCCCAGCTACTCAAAAGGCTGAGGCAGGGGAATTGCTTGAACCCGGGAGGCAGAGGTTGCGGTGAGCAGAGATAGTGCCACCGCACTCCAGCCTAGGTGACAGAGTGAGACTGTGTCTCAAAAACAAAACAAACAAACAAAAATCCTGATTTTAAGTTCTTACCTAATTTCATCACCATTTCCAAAGTATTATTTTCTGTATCAATTTCTCCCCCTCACCAAAATAAACCTACTAGTTTTATGGATCAAAGAATTGTGCCATCATGCACAGATAAAGAAAGCAGGATGGATTGGAGTTACTTTTGTATTTATCTGAGGTAAGGAAAATTCCAATACAGAAATAGGACAAATCCAAAGTCTACTATATATTTTCTTTTTAAATCTAAATAAATATGATAAATACAAATACCATGTGTTGTTTTTATATAATTTTACATAAATAAAACAATACTGTTTAAACAGTAAACTTTTTTTTTTTTTTTTTTTTTTTTGAGACGGAGTCTGGCTCTGTCGCCCAGGCTGGAGTGCAGTGGCCGGATCTCAGCTCACTGCAAGCTCCGCCTCCTGGGTTTACACCATTCTCCTGCCTCAGCCTCCCGAGTAGCTGGGACTACAGGTGCCCGACACATCGCCTGGCTAGTTTTTTTTTTTTTTGTATTTTTTAGTAGAGATGGGGTTTCACTGTGTTAGCCAGGATGGTCTCGATCTCCTGACCTCGTGATCCGCCCGTCTCGGCCTCCCAAAGTGCTGGGATTACAGGCTTGAGCCACCGCGCCCGGCCGAAATAGTAAACATTTCGATGGAAATTAAGAAGTTTCAGACCACTGATACATTTTGTCCAGTCCAAGAGAAAGGTGGTGGTGGTTGTTTTTGAGACGGAGTCCCGCTCTGTTCCTCAGGCTGGATGGAGTGCAGTGGTGTGATCTCCGTTCACAACCTCCGCCTCCAGGGTTCAAGCGATTCTCTTGCCTCAGCTTCCTGAGGAGCTGGGAGTACAGGCATGCGCCACTATGCCCAGCTAATTTTTGTTATTTTTAGTAGAGACGGGGTTTCAACATGTTGGCCAGTCTGGTCTTAAACTCCTGACCTCAAGTGATCCTCCCACCTCGGCCTCCCAAAGTGCCGGCATTACAGATGTGAACCACTACTCCTAGCCCAAAATAAAACTTTTCTATAAAAGTAGTAAAACTTTACTTACCAATTTGGAATTGGTGATTGGTTTATTTCTTAAAGCTGGGGGTCTATAAGCTGTTGCAACTTTAGGTTCCTCACTGGGTACTTCACTTGGAACTGCTTGGTAAGTTATTGTTTTTGCTGGAAATACTCCATCCAAAAATGGCTGCCAAGAAACCTGCCATAATTCTGCATTTGATGGCACATCATACTTGTGCAAGATAGAGCCAGTATAATGCCAAATTTTGTATCCATTATTAACCCGTAACCTGGGAGCACATGTGGCTGTTAAAATATGCTCACCATCTGGGCACCAAGCAAAATATGTAGAATCAGAAGCCACTGGTTTAGAAATAAGTTTGTAGTTTTTCACATCCCACACTTCCATTTGTCCTCTCAGATTTCCAAATCCAGCTAATACTAATATATGTCCATGAGGGCTATAGTAGGCTGCATTACGAGGACCAGTTCCAAAGTCAAATACAGGATCACATCTCAAGTTGAAAATTGTCGCTTTGGCAGGCATAAAACCATATACAGCACAAAACTCAGTAGAACTAGAATTCCAAACTACATCATAAATGGGGCCATTTTTTGCTAGAAAAAGAATATAAAGCCCAAATTAGCAATAAAGAACTATATAAATATTTGTTAGCAAAAGTTACCATCATATAGTACTCACGAACACATCAAACAGATAAAAAAATTTCAAGGAATGTTAACATTAAAATACTCATATTATATACTAGGGCGATTAATGTATAATCATAAATTTATATTTAAGAACCCCTACTGAATCTTAATGTCTTTTAAACATTTTGGTAATATGGCCTTATAGTAATAGTTACTATTAATAAACATTTTTTTTGGAAAGGGTAATACGTGCAGACGGTAATCAAAATACAAACTATTTTATTTATTTATAGAAATGGGATCTTACTTTGTGGCCCAGGCTGGAGTGCAGTGGCATGATCAAAGCTCACTGCTGCCTCGACTTCCTGGGCTCAAGGGATCCTCCTGCCTTGGCATTCCAAAGTGCTAGGATTATAGGCATGAGCCACTGTGCCCTATATTTTTTAAAAAGGCACAAAAGGCCAGGTGCAGTGGCTCACGCCTATAATCCCAGGACTTTGGGAGGCCGAGGTGGGCAGATTACCTGAGGTCAGGAGTTGGAGACCAGCCTTGCCAACATGGTGAAACCCCATCATTACTAAAAGTAGAAAAATTAGTGGGGCATGGTGGCATGCACCTGTAATCCCAGCTACTCGGGAGGCTGAGGCAGGAGAAGCACTTGAACCTGGGAGGCAGAGGTTGCAGTGAGCCAAGATCGCGCCCCTGCACTCCAGCCTCGGCGACAGAGCGAGACTCCATCTCAAGAAAAAAAAAAAAAAAAAAGCCACAAACACAGGTCACTTTACACAAAGGCAACCCTATGTTGTATTTCTTGGATATCCTTTCAGAATTTTTTTTTGTTTTTGAGATGGAGTTTCACTCTCGTCACCCAGGCTGGAGTGCAGTGGCACGGTCTGGGCTCAACACAACCTCTGCCTCCCGGGTTCAAACGATTCTCCTGCCTCAGCCTCCTGAGTAGCTGGGATTATAGGCATGAGCTACCACGCAGGGCTAATTTTGTATTTTTAGCAGAGATGGGGTTTCACCATGTTGGTCAGGCTGGTTGTGAACTCCCGACTTCAGGTGATCTACCTGCCTCAGCCTCCCAAAGTGCTGGGATTATAGGCAAGAGCCACTGTGCCTAGCCTCTATCAGCAGTTTTTGATGATGCAGGCTTCCCCCTCACTATACTTCAACCATACTGTGTAGTTTCATATTTTTATCTTCATCAGCCTATTAAGTGAAAATATCTATCTTGTTTTCATTTCTATTTTTTTAATTATAAGTTAAGCATCTTTTAATATAAGTAATTTTATTTCTTTTTCTAAGGGCTGATTTTTTTTCTTTTTTTTAAAGAGATGGTCTCATTCTGTCACCAAGGCTGGAGTACAGATGTGGGATCTTAGCTCGCTGCAGCCTCAAATTTCTGGGCTCACACAATCCTCCCACCTCAGGCTCCTAGATAGTTGGGATTATATGCATGAGCCACCACACTGGCTCTGAGGACTAATTTTTACTATCCTACGCCTATTTTATTTTTCTCCAATTATTGGTCTTTTACTTGGCTTACTTGATATATTAAGAACATTTACCCTTTCTCATAACACATCACTTGACTATTTAAAAAATATATTTTCCCCAAATTCTTGTTCATTTTGTTTAATTTATGGATGCTTTTCTTCTCTTACTGCAATAACCCATTATTCTTCTATGGTCAAATTCATCATTTTGCCCCTTAGTACTTCTGTCTTGTTTAAAAAGTCTTTTTCTACTCTTTAAGATTAGAAAAAAAAATTCTCCCATATATTCTTCTAGTTCCTCTGCAGTCTTATGTATAAGTTTTTGACCCAACCAGAATTTATTTTGGTGAAGAAGATAATAACCTTTTGTTTCAAATGACTAGCCAGTTGTCCCAAACGATATATTAAATGATCAATATTTTCTCCTCCATTGATTCATTGATTCAAATGCTGACTTTATCATATATTAATGTCTACAAAAGTATGGATCTATTTCTGGACTCTGTTCTCTTCCACTGATTTATCAGTTTTACCAGTATATCCATATACCACAACCAAACTGTCTTAATTACAATTGCCTTACTTTTCTTTTTTGTGACGGAGTCTCGCTTTGTCACCAGGCTGGAGTGCAGTGGCGCGATCTTGGCACACTGCAACTTCTGACTCCTGGTTTCAAGCAATTCTCATGCCTCAGCCTCCTGAGTAGCTAGGATTACAGGCACGTGCCACCACACCCAACTAAATTTTGTCTTTTTAGTAGAAACGGGGTTTCACCATGTTAGCCAGGATGGTCTTGATCTCCTGACCTCATGATCCGCCCACCTCAGCCTCCCAAAGTGCTGGGTACATTTTAATATCTGGTACTGTCAGAACTCCAGATAACTTCCCCTGCCCTGCTCTTCTTTTGCACAAGTTTCCAAAATACTCTTGTGTGTTCATTTTTCAACACCAACCTTAGAGCCAGTTTATTTAGTTAAAAAAAAAAAAAATTAGTCAGCATTTAAATTCAGTTTTAGATTGATAGCAGAGAAATGACATCTTTATAAAAATAATTCTTCTTAGTAAAGGCCATAGTTTGTCTCTCTGAAGAGTTTTAAAGTTTTCTTCCCATTGGCCCTATATATTTGTTCTTATTATTTTTTTGCTATATATGGAATCTTTTATTTTTTTAAAGTACCTGTTGGTTATAGTGTGACTTCAACTACATGAGCAGAGATGATTTTGTTTTCTTTCAAAACTGTATATATTCTACTTCTGCTGATTAGTTAGAGTGACTAGGTATTTCAGAATGTTATTAAAATAAAGTGAAAAGGGGAGCCATCCTTGTTTTTTCTTTGACTTCAATGGAAATACAGTTTTTTAAAAGGTAGATTACCCTACTTACATAAGTTCAATTCAAAACGAGAAAATTAGGAAGCTGTCAGTATTTTAAAACTATTATTTTAAAGTTTTAGTTCATTAAAACAACAGATGAAGTGGTAACATTCTTGGATATTATTATTTTGAGACGGGCTTTCACCCAGGCTTAAGTACAGTGACACGATCATAGCTCACTGCAGCCTTGAACTTCTGGGCTCAAGTGATCCTCCTGCCTCAGTCTCCTGAGGAGCTGGGACTACAGCCATATGCCACCATGCCTGGCTAAGTTTTTCTATTTTTTGTAGAGGCGGGGTCTCACTATGTTGATCAGGCTGGTCTTGAACTCCTGGGCTCAAATGATCTTCCCATCTCAGCCTCCCAAAATGTGTTGGAATTATAGGCATGAGCCACCATGCCTGGCCTCTTGGATATTACTAACAATTCTAAAGATAGTATTAAGCAATTTGCTGTCATAATTAGCTAAGTAAGCTCCAAAAGAGCTACTACAACGGAATTACCTCACTCAGGAAGTTTACTTCTAAAACGCTGGCATAACTCAAATAACTAATTGTATTCTGCCAAAATAAGGTATGTTTGAGGATGATTTTAAGTTTCTTAATTAAGAAGAATTTTATCTTAAAGGTTATTAAGGTACTTGAATTCTATCTTTTGATCAAGAATTTAGATTATATCATCTTTATGGCATAGTATTTTTTACTACCATTGTTTCTAATCAAAGGAAGACTGCTGGAATACTCACGTAATTGCACTACAGCACTTTCGCCATTTGTTGCAATATAGTGCAGAGTTTGCTCTCCATAGTAGGAAGCTCCTGTCTTGTCAACATCTGTGCTAGCTATTACCAACACAGCAGTAGCTATAACAGTAAAAACTTTAATTAGATTTAAAACACAAATTACATGGGCATTGATTCTTCTGTTATATGCATAGGAATATAGCCTAAATTAACAACTGGTAAACAAGAGGGATAAAATATACTTAGCATACCTTTTTTATTCCACAGCATTGTAACTTTATCTGCCTTAAAGAAACTTTTATTAGCTAAAGCTGCATGAGGTCCAGCAAAGTTGGGGTACTGATATAATCTAACAAATGAAGGTGCACCTTTACTTCCTGGAACATAGACAGCCACCTAAGATACACACATAAATCATTACTTAATTTTTTGAGAATAAAAACTGAGATGGACATGTTTTTACAGTCACAAAAAACTAGGAAAAGGTTTAAACACATAATATTCCACTTAAACAAAAACAGCAATTACCTTGTATGGTTGGGGTCCAGGTGATAATACAAAATCATTAATTTTTTGCAAATGCAATTTATTTGCAATTGTGTCTAAAAAAAAGAGTAAATTAAATCAGATTGATGAGAGAGGCTAAAAGGAACATGTTAAACTCTGAATACATTATAAAGGATTACTATAACTACACACTAATAGTACTCACTGTAGTCTCCTGCTGGTGACACACAGTAACACAGTGGAAAAAGCATGGGGTAGGAGCAAGACAAATGTAGGCTTCAATTTCTACTCAGTCATTTACTTGCAGTGTGAGCTCAGGCAAGTAATGCGATTATACCACCCAACTCTCAGTAAGGTTTTAAGAGAACAGTGCCAGGCACATGGTAGGTATTTGATAAATGTCAGTTATCCTCTCTTCAATCGCTGAAATAAAGTGGTCTTAGAGCCTATTAGAAGGAAAAGATCAACCTTGGCCTGCTACTGCAGAATGTGGATATGGAAATTCTATAACTTAATGTGATAAACAGATGCATGATAACGATGATCACAACCATAGTAACAATGGCTGATATTAAGAGCAGTCCAAACCATGCTGCTATTAATAAAACTGCTACCCTAGTTAATTAGATCAAGAGCTACTATACTTTCTTTGTTTGATTTCAGAGATCAATGGCTTTTCAAACGCAGCGCACCAAACTGTCAAAGTGGTGATCCCTCTTCATTTGGCATGCTCACAAAGAGGCGAATCAGACAAGAAAGCAAGTTAACCCTGAAACAGCGAGGTGACAGTGCGCCTCAAACACAGGAAAATGAAAGGCATAATTATACTGATTGGATATTGCTCAAAATCAGCCTACATGCCATCTTTGGTATGTGTGAACAAAGTTACCAATTCCTATTCTAACTATGATACACTCAAAACTGTACAATCAGTAATGGGATGCTCTAAAGACAAAAATAACTGCAAACCCTTTTTAAAAAATTATTTTCAGCAATAGTGTCACTTTTTGGTATTAAGATTCTAAGAATACCCTGTGGATAATGTGGAACAAACCAAATGAACACTTATGTGAATGTGATATTCTCGAATTATCATCCCTGGTATTCCAGAGAAACAAGATTCTTGGTGGTAACAAAAGGCAATACAAATAAGATAGAAGAAGTTAAATAAAAACCTTGTAGTCTTTAATTTAAATAAAACTATAAGCATAAAACTTTAATTTTAAAAAAACTATGATTGTTACATTTTTTAAATAGAAAAAAATGCCTAGAAACAATGACCAATGCAACAGCTAATAAGAATCCCTAGAACCTAAATACAACTTTTTTTTTGCTAGACTCAGCCAATTTTTCAAGAAACCCCATTTCCTTTTAATGTTTCCTTTACTGAGATCAAGAGCTAATACTTTTATTTGTTCAATTTCAGAGATCAATAGCTATTCAAAAGTAGCACACCAAAAAGGAGATAGGGTTTCCTGAAAAATTAGCCAGTTCTAGGTGTAATGGTTAGAAATGTACAAATTAATCCTAGAATGACTTTTCTTACCATATAGCAAAGAAGTCACTAAAGACTAATTGGTCAATGATGAGACAATTTGAGCATCCATAAGAAAAATAACTACAATGGACTGAAACACATGTATTTTCAAGCCACATTAAGAATGGGACTAAAAAGGCCAGGCACGGTGGCTCATGCATGTAATCCCAGTACTTTGGGAGGTTCAGGCAGGTGGATCACCTGAGATCGGGAGTTCGAGACTAGTCTGACCAACATGGCGAAATCCCATCTCTACTAAAAATATAAAATTAGCTGGGCGTGGTGGCACATGCCTGTAATCTCAGCTATTCAGGAGGCTGAGGTAGGAGAATCGCTTGAACCTGGGAGGCAGAGGTTGCAGTGAGCCGAGATCGCACCTTTGCACTCTAGCCTGGGCAACAAGAGTGAAACTCCTTCTCAAACAAAACAAAACAAAAAAAGAATGGAACTAAAAAACAGCCTGGGCAACACAGTGAGATCCTGTTTCTACAAATAATCAAAAATTAGCCAGGCGTGGTGGTGCAAGCCTGTAGTCCCAGCTACTTGGGAGGCTGAGGCAGGAGAATTGCTTGAGCCCAGGAAGTCGAGGTTGCAGCAAGCCATGATTGCGCTCAGCTTGGACAAAAGAATGAGGCCCACTCTCAAAAAACAAGAATGGGGAAAAAGCTAATTGGTTACAATGAAGGTTGCTAGAGATAGAATACATTATATTAAAACTGATAAAAGCAAGAATATTGATCCTGCCTTTTCTATATAAATGCAGCACTAGGTAACCAAATAGTGGAAGGGGAAATTTTTCTTTATAGAGGCAGTACAGCTGAAAAATAAGGGAGGGAGAAAACACCAGAATATCAACAATTTGCAACCACTGATGAAATAATGCATTTAGGCATGAAACATTGTCAGCTAACCCTACAAAATTAAAGACAACCAGACATTATGTGCTTCTTGATAAAAGAAGTGAACATCACCTTATAATGTAGTCTTACCCTTACTCATTTAAAAAAGAACCTGAAGCTGACCAACTCTAGAGTTAACTGGCAATTTATAGGGGACAGACGAACATGTTAAATTATACCATGGGATACAAAAGCAAAATTCAAACTATGGGAAAATACGCAAGACAAATAACCTTGTTTCTTAAACAATAAATTATGAAGAATTAAAAAAAAAAAAAAAAAAAACAGATGGTGTGGGAACTTATAGGACCAAAAGAAACATAAAAGATATATCAGCCAACCACAATGTGCAGTACCTTATTTGGATCCTGAGTTTTAAAAAAATTGTAACATTTGCAAGTAGTAGAAATTTGAACACATATTTAATAATTTGTGATAATGGTTTTGTGGCTAAGTTTAAAAAATGAAAGGCCCCAATCTTCAGAAATCTACCCTGAAATATTTACAATTATATATTTAACAAGTATATAAAATTATACCATGTCTGGGATTTGCTTTCACTTAGTAAGAGAGATGGTAGCTGGAGAGATGCATGGATAAGACTGGCCATAAGCTGATGTTAGGACTAGGTGTCTGAAGTTTTATGTTTAAAATTCTACAGTATAAAATATCTAAAAAATTTGTGTCACAGAATTTCAATAGCAATTACTTTCAGGAAAAGATATTCAAATGTCTTAATAGCAATTATCAGATAATAAAAAGTTATTGTAAAAGAAAACCTTTGTGTTATAGATTTTCACTGAATTCAGACTTATAAAAAATTATGAAAATGAATGTAATGGCAATTATTGATTAGTAAATTAACAGTATTTAGGAAAACCCTATGGTGTCATAAAAGTTAATGAAAACTGTATACGATTACAGTAAGTAATAAAATTATGTCATATATCTTTCCATACTAAAATTGTTGTTTTCAAAGAAGTGAACTTCATTGTTAACATTGCGGGCACAAAGAGTTTCATCTTCTGACCAGGATGGACACCTATGTCAAAAAAAAAAAGTATAAAAAACATTCAGACGGAATGTAACATCACATTAACATGTTAAAGTAATTTATGATACTGGTTACTATTTAAGGAAAAACACTTATAAACACTTATAAATATGATATCAAGTCAGTTACTAATAGTTTTAGTCAATATATGTTAATAGAAAAGTCTGGGCACAGTGGCTCATACCTGTAATCCCAGCACTTTGGGAGGCCTAGGCGGGTGGATCACCTAAGGTCAGGAGTTCCAAGACCAGCCTGGACAAATGGTGAAACCCCGTTTCTACTAAAAATACAAAAATTAGCCTGGCATGGTGGCACGCGCCTGTAGTCCCAGCTACTTGGGAGGCTGAGGCTGGTGAAATCGCTTGAACCTAGGAGGTGGAGGTTGCAGTGAGCCAAGATCACATCACTGCACTCCAGCCTGGGCGACAGAGCGAGCCTCTGTCTCAAAAAAAAAAAAAAAAAAAGAAGTATTGTTCCTTTCCACTTAATACTAAAGGAAAGAAAGATCAAGTTTTTGCTCTATTACATTCCTACATACAAAATCCTTAAAAATGTAGATTTTTGTCTGATAAGTTATTTTTTTAAATCAATATCAGGAAAACAAATATTATACAGTGATGACATTAAAAACACTATGTAAAAAATTAGTATTTTAAATCATTTATTTACCAATTTTGCGTTTTTTTCTGGATGAAAGATTTCAAACATGTCCCAGTTTTCACATCATAAAGTTGTAGGTTGGGTATCCCAGCTGTGCCATCTTTAGAAGCTGCAATAAAATTTTTTTTTTTTCAGTAATTGCCTTGTAACATTTGTAAAAAGATTATTTTTCTTATTTATTAGGTTTGACATGGATTACTATCAAATGGGTTAAATCATGAAAGCTTGCCTCTGTGTTACCAAAAAAAAAAAAAAAAGGTTACATAAACCATTCATGATTCTACACTGATTCTCAGTATCTCTTTCATTCACTTGGAAAAATAAGATTCATTAGAGTTCATGCCTTTTGAAAGAACAAAAACTCAGGATGTTTGTAACCCAATGACCTATTATCATTTACTTATTCAATCATATCAACATTATTAGAAAATGTTTCTTAAAATAAGCCCTTATAACTATTTTATTACATGAAACAGAGCTATATAAAATGTTCATATATTATCATTAGGTATCCCTTTAAATATATTGGAAAATGGCACAACATTTTCTACTGTTATACCATACACATCCCTTAGATGTTCTGTCTACTGTACTTCCTTTCACGTAATAATTATTTAAAATGTCTTGATTTTAAAAGTCATTATTATTCTTAATCTTCAGAAATCTCTATCCAGCAGTTACTTACTTTCTGAATTTTCCCTTGAGCTTTTTCTTTTCCTTTAGCTCATAAGGGCTCTTTACACTAACTTACCATAGACCTTGAAATTACTTTCAATACATTGTTTATTTGGAGAGTACAAGATTCACTGTTGATCATAAATATTCACAAACACAAAAGTATCGTAAAGACAAATTACTTTCTTATGAGGTTATAAACTTTATAACTTTTTCCCCTGACTAAACGTAATTGATCCTGTCAGAGTATTTTTACACTGAGAAAATACTTACTAGTATAAGGCTGCCACGTTGCCAGGACAGTATTTTTGGGCGAGAATTCAAGGCAAACTGCCTTTGGGAGGTCGAAGGAGTGCAGTAGCCCCTTGTTAGTGACACTGATAATATTTACTCTGGTTTCAAAAGAAATTATTTCAACAATGAAATACTGTTTTATAGTAGTCAACACTAACCAAAACATTCATAGCTCTTTTCAAACACAGATCACTCCAAAATGTTCATTTTTCATAAAAAGCAACTTCAAGTTGGTTCTAGAAAATATCCAGGAAATACCTTAACTTAAAAAAAAAAAAAAAAGCCAGGTGCAGTGGCTCACATCTGTGATTCCAGCACAACCTCTGTCTCTACTAACATTACAAAAATTAGCCAGGTGCGGTGGTGGGCACCTATAATCCCAGCTACTCGGGAGGTAGAGGCTGCACTGAGCTGAGATCGTGCCACTGCACTCCAGCCTGGGCAACAGAGTGAGACTCTGTCTCAAAAAAAAAAAAAAGTATATATTTTACCAAAAGCCTCCTATATAAGGCTAGTGTTGGGAAACGATATAAAATAGAAGACACATGGATGATTCCACTTTCAGCTGAAAAGGAAAAAAACGCCTATAAGTGAACACAAAACTAATCTACAGAGAAGTTGAGGTCTGTCAATCAAAGGAAAGGCAAAGGTGCTAGAGAAAATGGCAAAAGTATACTTTGGTTTTATTTTTTATTTGAGATGGAGTCTCACTCTGTCACCCAGGCTGGAGTATAGTGGCACAATCCTGACTCACTGCAACCTGGGTTTAAGTGATTCTCCTGGCCTAAGCCTCCCGAGTAGCTGGGACTACCGGCGCATGCCACCACACCTGGCTAATTTTTTGTATTTTTGGTGGAGACGGGGTTTCACCATGTTGGCCAGGCTGGTCTCGAACACCCGACCTCAGGTGATCCACCCACCTTGGCCTTCCAAAGTGCTGGGATTACAGGCATGAGCCACTGTGTCTGGCCCACAAAAGTATACTTTTAAATTTGAATAAATGGGCCAGGTGCAGTGGCTCATGCCTGTAAACCCAGCACGTTGGGAGGCTGAGGTGGGAGGACCACTTGAGCCCAGGAGTTCAAAACCAGCCTGGGCAACATAGCAAGATCTCATTTCAATTAATTTTTTTTTTTTTTTTTTAATAAATGGAAGCTATAGCAGCTAGGGAAATCAGTAAGGAGACATTTGACGTCTACTACAATCTCAAGAGCAATCTTTAAAAGATATGATTCTAAGAATTATTATAGTACAATGACAAAAATGACAATAATTGTATGATAAAAGCAGTTCCATTTTGGGATGTTTTCTATGTACCTAACCACTTTACGTACATTTTCTCATTTAATCCTTAGAACAATCTTATAAACGTCATCATTTCTGTTTTACATGTGCTTAAATTTAGGCTTAGAAAAATGATTTGATAATTTGCTCAAGATCATACTATTGATAAATGCCACAGCCAAGCTTTGAAATCAGTTTGGCCTGGCTTGCTTTTATGTACTAAACACTCTGGGGTGTTAAAAAAAAAAAAAAAAAAAAAAAGACACTCCATCTTATTCCAGAAGTTGCTGTAAGTAACTTTGTTCTACTCAGGTTTGAGGAAGATAACTGAGTTTAAGATAAGCAGTCACTGAAAAGAATGAAAAACTACCACATATTATTTAAACACAGACATCTACATGGAAGTCTTTACAACTTGCTGCAAATAACCTATTTTAGAATTACGAGACGCTTTCTTGTTTTCTTGTTGTTGCTGTTGTTAACCTTCATTTTTTTCTTTGCTTTTCAACCACAGCCTCCTCAGAATTGATGGTCTTTAATAGTTATTCTTAGTTTAATGACGGATGTTTATTTTAATTAAGAAAAAACATATTTAAGGAAGAATCATAATGGTTTCTGACTTAGTTAACCAGAAACTGAACAAAGACCACAATCAATACATGAAATCTAGTTCTCTTGGCCCAGAACAATAAGTACCATTGTGGTCACAGCACTTTAATGAAATAAATGCTAAAACGTAATATAGATGAAATCTATTAAAATCATGGACATGACATACGGGGACATACTAAAAGGATTCAGAGTTGAATCCAACAGAAGGTTAAGTGCAGATACGAGTGAACTATTAACAATAACTGCCAAGGTAAAAATAGACTTATTCAACAAACTCTAAGCTAGAAGAACAAGGAATACCTCAAAAACAAAACAAAAAAGACAACGAAAAGAAGTATAGTATAGCCCATTAGGTAGTAAATTTCGATTGACTCATTACTCAAATAATACAAACTAAAATATGGATTAAAAAATAAAATTTAAGTACCCACAATAGGTTACACAAAATAAGAAATTTTGAGATCACATCTTATTTTTTGAGGCTGAGATTAAAACTGTTAACATTGTAGATAAGACTCATTATAATTATATTATTAATGATTTGAGAGTAGTAGATTCAGGCTGGGTGAGGTGGTTCATGCCTGTAATCCTAATGATTTGGGAGGCTGAATGAAGCGGGTGGATCACTTGAGGTCAGGAGTTAGAGACCAGCCTGACCAACAGGGTGAAACACCATCTCTACTAAAAATACAAAAATTAGCCAGACGTGGTGGTGTGGGCTCAGCTTGTAGTCTCAGCTACTGGGGAGGCTGCGGCAGGAGAATCGCTTGAACCTGGGAGGTAGAGGTTGCCGTGAGCTGAGATGGTGCCACTGTACCACTCCAGCCTGGGTGACACAGTGAGACCCTGTCTCAAAAAAAAAAAAAAAAAAAGAGAGAGAGAGAGAGAGTAGTAGATTCAATAACTTAAAAAAAAAAAAAAAAAAAAAAAAGGGCTGGGCACAGTGGCTAACACCTATAATCCCAACACTTTGGGAGGCCGAGGCAGGAGGACTGCTTGGGCCCAGGAGTTTGAGCCTAACCTGGTCAACATAACAAGACCCTGTTTCTATTAAAATTAAAAAAAAAAAAGAAAAAGAATAAAAGACCAATTTTTTTAAATTATAAAAGCTAATTCTGCCAGCTACTTAAAAAAGGTGAATCAACTAATTCAACATGTTCTCTTTAGTAGTCAATTTTTAAAAAGCAACTATTAATCCAATCTCACCTGGTAGTTGAAAGACTTCTGAATACATTACCATTGTAAAGAACAACGTTTAAAATTTGCTTTTCAAACTAATGCATGTATTTTCTCCCTTTTGAAAAACCTAACAGTATTATATGTGGTTTAAAACAATGTAAATAACTTTAAGCCAATCAAGTATTTGGGCATTTGCATGGTCTGTGAAATAAAATGTTGTAGTAACTCTTGAAAAATTAAAAAGGACTGGTTTTCTTAACAAAATATAAGCATTTAATCAACATAATTTTTTGTGCAAGACCAATTTTGTAAACTGGTATTTTATGTAACATATATTATACTAAACATTCTTTTGAATAACATACACTTTTATATACATAAGATTAATAATAATAACTGCAGGCAGTTGTTAGCAATTTAACAGCAAAGATAAAGAGTATCTACATCTAGGATTAAATGAGTAAAGAGAATTATTCTCTCAGTGTTAGTGCAGATTTAAGAAACTCCAACCAATAACTTAGAGCACTATTTAAAACAACTTCTCAGTTTCTTTAGCATTAAATTATGTTTTTCATACATTAATTTTTAATTCTAGGTAACTAGATAACTCAAGCAAGTCATGGCATATATATAGAAATGAACAACTTTGAAGGTATTCTGTGTAATGAGAGGTAATATCTCACTACATCATGACATTAAAAGATGGATTTTATTAATGACACTCAAATATCTGTTATTCAAATAATGCCAGTGTTTATATTCATGATACACAAAATATGTTATGTAAATGAACACTAACTTTTCTCCATTGCCCCAGGCAAACAAGGTCCCATCCTTACTAAAGGTATAGACTTTGCAATTCTTTCCAGATTCCCTGAAAATGACAAAAAAAAAAAAGTTTAAATGAATAAGCATTAATACTTTTCAAAAAAATCTGATTATAAAGTCAACCATTTCACTATCAATTTAATAACTCAGAACTTGCACAAATTTAAGAAAATTCCCAAATGCTTTCATCTGCCAAAATACTTTAAAATGCAATGCTAACAAACATTGTAAAGTAAGCTGGAAAATGATTTCATACTAACAGATGGATTAAAAAAAAATAGAGCCTTTTGGGTGAACAAGTTTGTGTGGTAGGCCTTCCATCAATTTCTTATGTGTCGAGATAGAAAGTATAACAATAAGAGGCTCCTCACTTAACTACTTGGGAATATTCTATCAAGTAATCAAAACTCTAAGTACTGTATCTCTGAACTGAAGATGTTTATTATGAATACATCACCCAGTGATAATGAATACCCAAAAAGAAATGTGTATCTATTCACATGTAGATGTACATTAGTGTAGTCACAACATGAGATGAAAACTTCCTGGCTAAAAAATAATTTGAATTGCAAAATAACAACAAATGCATTGAGAACTGACTAATACATCCCTTACACTATCTTTGCATTAATTCATCGGCACAAATGAAGATGACATTTGTGCTTCTGCAATCACACAATAATGACAGTTTACACTCAGTTTATAGATATCAAAACATTTTTAAAATCTCTTTCCCATGGTGCAATGGCTCACATCTGTAATTCCAGCAGTTTGGGAGGCCGAGGCAGGCAGATCACCTGAGGTCAGGAGTTCGAGACCAGCCTGGGCAACGTGGCAAAACCCTGTCTCTACTAAAAATACAAAAATTAGCCAGGCATAGTGGTGGTAGAGTCACTGGTCAGTAGAGTCAGATGACAACAGCCTGATTATAAAGTTCCCCATTAACAGTCATCAAACAGTTCAGCTAAAGGTTTCAGCATCTTTTGATGATCATCTGCCTAGATCAGTGGTTCTTAAGTGGGGTCCCCAGATTTGCAGCATCAGTATCACTGGGGAATTTGTTAAAAATGCAAATTATTGGGCCCTACCGCTGATCTAATGAATCAGAACATTTGGAAAGAGAGCTGTAATCTGGATTTTAATGAGCTTTTCAGATGATTCTGATGCTTGGTAAAGTTTGAGAACCAGTGGCCTAGATTCATTTCTTGAGGATGACAAAATGGTAATTGTCTGATCCAGCATCCATTCTGTATTTATTAACTGGAATTCGTCTACAAAGCTCTTTTTCAAAATCATCAACCATTTGGTTACTCTGATAAACAGTTTGTATAAGGCAAGATAAGTGCTTGATTCCTTCCCTTTATTTATCAATTTTCAAAGTAATGAGTGAGGACTCCATCAACCATCAATGCTGACCAGTAAGGTTTAAATAGAGGGGGGATTTTTGGGGGAAGCATTTATATACTTGACACGCTTTATCTTTCTATTCATAATTCTCAATGTTCCCATCTTAGGTTGGTGTGAATCTCTTCAAGTTGATTCCTACGACCCTTTAACAAAATCTCATTAAGTCTTTTATAGCTTCTTTGCTTTCTGGCACAAAAGTCCCCACTGCAACTTGTACATTTTCTCTCCCAGACCTCGAGTTGACCACTTCTCCAAGGAAGTGGTTCCTTTTAGTGAAGAACTGTATTTAGAGATCACAATCTGTGAGCTGGGGTATTCACTGCTACTGTGTTATTGCTGCTTCCAGGCCTTTTCATTGGATAGAACTAGGAAATGCAAATGTTTTATGAAAAGAAATCATGAGTTCATATTGATACAGGCAAGTCTATCTTTTCATTCTAATGCTGAAAAATCTTGGTGCCTAACGACATTAATACAATTAATTTACTCTATCCTATAGTAGATTTAAATGACAATATCAACTTTTAGTTAAAATAAAACTATTAGGCTGGCACGGTGGCTCACGCCTGTAATCCCAGCACTTTGGGAGGACGAGGCCCATGGATCACCTGAGGTCAGGAGTTTGAGACTAGCCTGGCTAACATGGTGAAACTCCATCACTACTACAGATACAAAAAAATTAGCCAGGTATGGTGGCAGGCACCTGTAATCTCACCTACTTGGGAGGCTGAGGCAGGAGAATCACTTGAACCCGGGAGCCAGAGGTCGCAGTAAGCTGAGATTGCACCACCTTACTCTAGCCTGGGCAACAAGAGCGAAACTTAGTCTCAAATAAAAGAATTTTGCACATTTTCATATGGTTATGCCACCAGCCTGATATAAACCTAGAATTACTTATTTTAGTTTCCCATTGTTTTATTTTTAATTTTTTTTTGAGACAGAGTCTCACCTTTTTGCCTAGGCTGGAGTGCAGTGGCACGATTTTGGCTCACAGCAACCTCCACCTCCGGGTTTCAAGCGATTCTCCTGCATCAGCCTCCTGAGTAGAGTAGCTGGGACTACAGGCACCCACCACCACGCCCGGCTAATTTTTGTATTTTTAGTAGAGACGGGGTTTCGCCATGTTGGCCAGGCTGGTCTTAAACTCCTGACCTCAGGTGATCTGGCCCGCCTCAGCCTCCCAAAGTGCTGGGATTACAGACGTGAGCCGCCGCGCCCAGCCTTTAATTTTTAAATTTAAATCAATTATATGGTCCAAAGTCAAAACTATACCAAAGCTCTTTCACAGATGTGTCCCCTGCATCCTGTAACTCTCTCCCCCTATAGATAAGCATTTTTAACTAGTTTTTGGATTACTTGTCCATTGTCTTTTTGGGGAAAAAAAAACCAGCTAGCTAGCTACATACTATGTGTATATATATGTCCTCCCTTTTTAATATCTTTTTCATTATGATTTCACTAAGATTACTGGCAGCGATCTGGCTATCAAATTTGCAAGTTTTTCTCATTCCTTAAAACTCTTGTAAACTAAAGGCTTGTATTCAGTCACACTAGTGTCTACACTTTTTCTTAGTATTGCTCCCCCTACCTTATAGATAGGCTTAAGTTACTATTTTCAGATCTGAAGATCATTTTCCTTGATAGAGAATATGTATTCTCTTCATCTTCGGTTAACATTATACAATACAATATTATACAATACAAACGAATTCATCTCTTCTTTTCCTTTCTTGTTCAAAACACACCACCAACAAAACACTTTAGATTGTACTGTATGTTCCCTGTAACATATAACATTACTTAACAAAATAAACCGTACCTTGGAAACACTGTGCTTTCTGTAAAATGTGGTGGTCCATTCACCATGTACAGTCCTTCTGATCCTCGGACTAAAGAAATAAAATAAAAAGAACAACAATTACTTTGTTAATAAAGACTCAGTTAACACAAATGTCTTTTTTTAAAAAAAAATAGCTTTAGTAAAAATATTAATGAAATCATTAAATATTTCATTGAACTATAGAATATTAGCAACAAAAGGGCATATTTTCTTACTCTGTTACATAAAATCATATAATTGCTGAGAAATACGTAACTTTTTAAATAAAAACTCGAAACTTTGTCATCACTGAAAGAAAGGCAGCTGTCTTATGGTAAAGAGGACACGAACTCAGAGGCTGACCTAAATTTATAACTGCCTGTGGAATCTTGGATACATTACCACCTCTGAATCTGTGACCTAATCTGTAAAATGGAAATATCAGAACACAGGATAGCTGTATGCTTTACATAAAGTAATAAAAAAATATAGTATATGTTTAAACTTTTTAGAAACATAAGGCATTATTAATATATTCACAATTTCTCAAACTAAGAGAACAAGTGGAATGAGACATATTCATTTACTAAGGCCCCAATGACAGCAATAGCCTAAAAAATGAAGTGGAAACAAAGTTCAAGATTAAATAATCATCTACAGAACTAGACCATACTTCTTATTTCTATGTTTAAATTATTTTATTTTATTTATGTTTTTGAGACAGGGTCTTGCTGTCACCCAGGCTAGAGTACACTGGCACGATCAAGGCTCACTGCAATCTCAAACTCTTGGACTTAAGTGATGCTCCTGGCTCAGTCTCCCAAGTAGCTGGGACTACAGGTATGTGCCACCCTGCCTGGCTTTTGTTTTGTTTTGTTTTGTTTTATAGAGACAGAGTCTCACTGTTGCCCAGGCTGATCTTGAACTCCTAGGCTAAGGCAATCCTCCCTCCTCAGCCTCCCAAAGTGCTGAGATTACAGGTGTGAGCCACCACGCCTAGCCTAGACTATACTTTTTTAAATGGTTGAATTAAATGCTTCTAAAGCTGAACCAAATAAATAGATTCATTTAGTCAACAAATGCTTAGCAGGAAAAAAAATGAACAAACTACTTCCTAGGCCCTATGTTGAACACTGGCGATATAATACGAAAGAAAATCAGCCTTGTCTCTGACCTCATTGAACTTTGCAAACAGTAATCAAATAATTAGCCAAATATACAGAACTGTATACCTGTGTTTAGAGCATCAAAGGAAAGCTATATGGTACCACTGAGGGTATAATAGAGAGTTTTGACCTAAAAATGGAAGGTTAAGGAAAGCATCCTTTAAAGTGTTTTGTATCCTGAGATGTAAAGGATCAATGGCAGTTAACAAACAAAGAGAACAGTAACAAGTGCAAAAACCCCATGGAAAGAAAAATGACAGAGCATCAAGGGGATGGGAAGAAGGCCTATGTGGCTAGAGGATGATGAAGCTGGAAAACAAAATAGGGCTCAGGCCAGGCGTGGTGGCTCACACCTGTAATCCCAGCACTTTGGGAGGCCAAGGCACAAAGATGGCTTGAAACCAGGAGTTCGAGACCAGCCTGGGCAACATAGGGAGATGCTGTCTCTACAAAAAGTAGCTGGGCATGGTGGCACATGCCTGTAGTCCCACCTACTCGAGTGGCTGAGGCAGGAGGATCCCTTGGACCTGGGAAGTCAAGGCCACAGTGAACCATGATCATGTCACACACCACCAAGCCATGTTAAGTTTTGTATTTCTTGCAGAGACGAGGTTTTGCTATATTGCCTAGGCTGGTCCAAACTCCTTAGCTCAAGCAATCCAATCTGCCTTCCTCAGCCTTCCAAAGTGCTGGGATTACAGCTGTGAGCTACCTCGCCCAAACTGACATTTTGTATTTCTAAGATGCCTTGCTAGATTTAATTACTTTGTAGTTTCATATAAATTTTAATAAAAGGATACACAGTTTAATTAATTTACTCTTGATAAGCTGGGATACAAAGTTTATTAGAAAAAACACAAAATCAGGTCCATAACAGAACATAAACTGTTTTATAACTAATAAAACCAAAAATAAATATAGACTAAAAAACCTTTCAATACTGAAACAATTTTTTTCTACATGTAACTTTCTAACAAGGAGTCCTTTTTAATTACAAGTATCTGAACGTGAAACTAAATACGATGTGAAGTTAGCTCAATATAGTGTATTCTGAGTTTGTGTGATTCCCCATTTTCAGAGATTTCCCTCTTCAATCAAATGGGATCGGCAATATGTTCTAGCAGAAAGAAAAATCTACAATGCAAGCAGTTCTTTTCATTAAAACAACAAATAAACGCCAGAGATTCACACAGTAGCTGTGTGAAATACATTAAACATCTACATAATCTTTTCAAAGCTTACTAGCCTTTTTAGACACTCATATACTATTTATTGCTCTAGGCCTGCGTTAGAGAGAGAAAAACACAGGGCTTCAATAACAAGGATCCTATGGCAGGTGTGTAGTCATCTTTAAAATATGATACTTTTCCCAACTCTTACATTCACTGAACTATGTATTAGTTTAGGAAAATGACTCAATTTTGAACAAATTATCTCTGTGATTTCAACCGGTCAAGCAGATTAGACAATGTGAATTTCATATAATGGACATTGCTGTTTTATGTGCCTAGCACCCAGCTCCTCTTCTTTAGGAAGCTCTCATTTTCTTTTGAGGAGTATCCAGGAGTGAGAATATAATTTAGTCCTGACTACATGATTAAAAGTTGACTGATACAAAGATGAGCCAAGCAAAGTCAAAGGCAGTTAGCCTTGAGATTTTTGCTGAGACTACTGGCAAAAATGTGTTCTTTCCTTTGGAGCTGGGTGTTTGGTTGAATGTCAGTTTAAAGATGAATTTAATCTGGAGGAAAGCAAGAGCCTAGAGATGAAGAAAAACAGATTTCTGGACGGGCGTGGTGGCTCACGCCTGTAATCCCAGCACTTTGGGAGGCAGAGGCCGGTGGATTACCTGAGGGCAGGGGTCCAAGACCAACCTGACCAACACAGTGAAACCCCATCTCTACCAAAAATACAAAATTAGCTGGGTGTTGTGGTGCATGCCTGTAATCCCAGCTACTCGGGAGGCTGAGGCACAAGAATCGCTTGAACTTGGGAGGTGGAGGTTGCAGTGAGCCAAGATCACGCCATTGCACTCCAGCCTGGGCAACAAAAGTGAAACTCTGTCTCAAAAAAAAAGAAAGAAAGAAAGAAAGAAAAACAGATTTCTGAAGCATGTGAGTATCTGGATCTAGCAGCAGTGAGGCTTTTAGGTTATATGAGTTTAAAAAAAAATTCCTTTTTCACCTGCTTTGGCTTGTCATTCCCAATTAAGAGTTGGGGTTAACAAAATTTACTGGCTAATCTGCAAGCTATTCATAGCTCTAAAATCCCATGAGTCTAAATTTAACAAAAGATCTTGGAAGTAAAATAATCTACTGTTGAATGAAATATGTACATTGAAAATGCTTAAAAGATTAAACAGTTTGTTCTAGTGAAAGAAAAATGGACCACAGAGTTGAGCAATCTGAATAAGTATGATCCTAATCCTGCCAATCTGCAGTGTGAATCTGACCACTTAATCTCTCTGGGCCTCTAAGAATATGAGAATACGAAGAGTACACTGAACAGACAACATTTAAGCTCTTACAAATTCCCTCATTTTAAACACTGTAAGACAACTGTCATCCTTGGTTAATTTACTATAAAGTGGCTATCCTTCATTTAGAAGGATAGTCTAAACAGATAAATCTAACCTAGATCTCTTGTATGCACAGTTCACAATACGGTTTGCGCTCTTATGAGGCTCTAATGCCCCCACTGATCCGACAGGAGGGGGAGCTCAAGTGGTAATGTTCGCCCAGTACCAATCTGGCCCCAGGGGGTTGGGGACCCCTGATTTAGAATATCTATTGTCTACCAGGCACTGCACTAGTACTGAGAAGACAGATATGAATAAGACCCTGTCCCTGACATTGAAGGACTCACAGTCTAGCAGGGGAGAAAGGCAAGTGAATGTCTAATTATCCTACTTAGTAAGTGAAACAAAATTTCAAATATACTTAAGGTACAAAAATAGCCCAGGAAGTGACTGACTCTATCTGGGTAGTGTGAGGAAAGGCTTCACAGAGCAATGATATCTAAAATGAATTTTAATTTCAACAGATGATAAAGAGTTTGCCAAATCAACTAGAGGCATAGGATAGTACTAGACTGAAGAAACAGGTTGTTCAAAGGTACTCACAAGCAGTTCAGTATTGATGGAGTACAAAATAGGATGGGATAGCAAGGAAATAAATGAGTCTCAAGAGCAATTCAAGGATTATAAATGGTTACATACCCTATGCTACGTGGGATGGAATTTACCCTGTAAGCAGTGAGGAACTAACTACTGTAGGCATTTTTAAAGGAGAGGTTATTTATCAGATTTTTAAATGTCGTATTTTTTTCATTAGAGTTCAAATAAGAATTTAGTATTAAAAATTGTGAATAACAAGCTACCTTTACGAACCTAAAAAAAATTTATTATGTAACTTTGCCCAAGTCTCTGCCTAGCATATTACCTAGCACATTATAGCCAGCGTTTGATAAATGATGACTAAACTGTAGAAGACAGACTATCAGTGGGCATGGTGCTTAATAATAAAGATTTTAAAATGTAGAAATAGAAACGTAGACTGGCAAAAAGTGCGAAAATGTTTTAAGGTTTCTTTCTTTTTTTTTTTTTTTTTGAGACAGTCTCGCTCTGTCGCCCAGGCTGGAATGCAGTGGCGCGATTTCCGCTCATTGCAACCTCCGCCTCCCGGATTCAAGCAATTCTCCTGCCTCAGCCTCCCAAGTAGCTGGGATTACAAGCGCCCGCCACCACGTCCGGCTAATTTTTTTTGTATTTTTAGTAGAGACGGGGTTTCACCATGTTAGCGAGGGTGGTCTCGATCTCCTGACCTCGTGATCTGCCCACCTCCGCCTCCCAAAGTGCTGGGATTACAGGCGTGAGCCACTGCGCCCGGCCCTTAAGGTTCCTTTCAGGGGATGGGGGAAAAGGGAGGAAATAGCCTTCCTCCTCAAATGCAGACGTTTCTCTTAATGACTTTTTTCCTTCTATATAGTTACCAGAACTTAACCAAAGCCTTCTTTTCCTTCCCAATTCTTTCCCTTACATAATACTCACATGCAAATACTCCTAGCCACAACCTAGTAAAGCAACTTCCCCAGCATTGTCCAATCTAAGTTTATTATCTTCTTCAACACTACACACTCTGTCTTCAGCTTCAAAATTTCAAAAGTCCTCTAATGTTCTACTTTTAATATGCTCATAACCATTTCAAAATAAAATGTTGCTAGAATATCTCTATCATGCTCACTGCTATATCCTCTTCCAACCCCACCTTCATTTGAAATCTGCATTACAGCTCCACTCTCCCTATTCAGTCCTACAAACCTCATTAAGGAAGGCAGGCCAGAATTTGGAATTACTTAAGTCCAGGTGTATTTAATGTGCGTGGTCATTCTAGTGGACTAACTCTGTCTTTGTCCTTACTGTAGAGCTAAATGACTTCACAAGGGCCCGTGTAACACCAGTATTGCAGACCCAGGTGTCACAAATTCAACTACCACATTCTGTTTTTCTCCCCCTTCTTCTATTCCTGTAGAAGATGAATCCGCAGGCAAGAATGATGGATCAGTGAAAGGGAGGGGGAATACGAAAGCCCAGAGGCGGAGACTTCACTTCCGACTGCCACGCTATATCAAGAAAGCCAAGAGATAGTCTGGCCTTTCCGCAAGCCACAAGAAAAGGCAGATCAGACTTTTCGGGCTCCTCGGGTAGTTCTCAAAGACAAAAATAAGAAACTAGTCTGAAGAAAGAGTCCCTTGCTTCTTCAGAACTCACCTGTCAAGAGCGGCGTGGACGGCGCCATGTTGTCCCGGAAAGAGAAAAGGCTCGGGTGAGAGTTCACGAGGGCCGAACCCGGCCCCTACACGTCTCCTCCTGCGTGGAAACAGCGAGCTGGTGTTTCCGGAGCCATCAGCCTCGGGGCCAATTCACTTCCGGTTGCGGAGTGACGCGGAAAAGGCGCCCGAACGCGCAAGCACAGATCTGGGGCGACGCTTGACCGAGCTTGGGAGGGCTGGACTGGGGCGGGTGCGCCTGCTTTCGCCCTCCTTCTCTAGCAGGAGGGGCGCGCACTTCCGCGGGGCGGAGCCCACCTAGTGCTGACGTTGGCAGCCGAACCCAAAGTAGATCGAGGCGGCGGGCTGCACATTCCCGTTGTTGCGTTGCGTTTCCTTCCTCTTTCACTCCGCGCTCCCGGCGGCGGCCAAAGCGGCGGCGACTGCGGTGCGAGAACGACCCGGCGGCCAGTTATCTTCCTCCCGCGCACCCACCAGGCTTGGCCAGTCAGTCGGCGCCCGGCGCCCGGCTTGTGCTCAGTCCCCGCGCTTGCCGCGCCCAGGCCCAGCGGCCGTAGCCAGCGCCTGGCTTGAGAACCTCGGCGCTCCGGCGGCGCGGGCACCACGAGCCGAGCCTCGCAGCGGCTCGAGAGGAGGCAGGCGAGCGAGCGAGTGAGTCCGAGGGGTGGCCGGGGCAGGTGGTGGCGCCGCGAAGATGGTCGCCAAGCAGAGGATCCGTATGGCCAACGAGAAGCACAGCAAGAACATCACCCAGCGCGGCAACGTCGCCAAGACCTCGGTAAGGAAAGAGCGGGCGCCCCTCTGCGTTCCGCAGCCGGGGCGCAGTCGGGGTCCCTGGGGCCGCGTCGCGTTTTCTCCCGGATCCGGCCGACTGTGGGCTGTGCTGTGGAGGGGTAGGGGCCCGAGTCTGCGAGCCGCCAGACTGTAGGGGCTCGGGAACCGAAGGGGAGACCTGTGGGTGAGGGGACCGGCCATCGGGGCTGTGGGAGCCTGGGGTCCGAGTGGTTTGTCTGCATCTGAAATGGTGGATTTTCGCTTTTGCAGAGAAATGCCCCCGAAGAGAAGGCGTCTGTAGGACCCTGGTTATTGGCTCTCTTCATTTTTGTTGTCTGTGGCTCTGGTAAGTGTCTTGCGGGCTCCCATCAGTAGAGTCTTGGGTTGAAAGGGTTTGGGATGACGTGGTGACCGGTCAGTAGTGAGTCCTACCTGCGTAGTTCTCAACCCACCTGCCGAGGACTCCACATAATTCTGTTTCATCTGAACCAAATTACTTGTTCCACATATGCACAGAGGGTAGTGCTCCAGAAACTTCTCCTAGCTTAATTTGTACTCACAGGAGATCAGAAAGGAGGTCAAGTCTTGGTAATGATCGAGTTGGAATAAATGTACGACCGGACAAAACCTAACGGAATGATAATTTAGAATGTTTTTTAACTTCATTATCAGCCTTTGCAAAGGAACTTATAAATATGTACATACAGATGTTAGCACTTGATTTAACATATACCAGAATTTAATATCTTAATGTCAAAATTGAGTATATTTTATGAAGTAAAGCTTGTGCAAAGAATTGATTCACTGTAGAGGAAATGTACCTGATTGGCATTTTAATGTGAGTCAAATGTTTTTAGGTTAATAAAAGAAACGTTTGACATATGGTTTAAAAAAAATTGTCAGGGCAGCCTGCTGTCAGAGTAACAGACACTTGCCTTTGCAAATAGATTACAAAAAAAAAGGTCTTTCCTCTCTTCGTTTATCATCTTAATATGCAAGCTGTTAATATTGAAGTAGATGTTGGTTTTCCACTTTCTAAAGTTACTGAGATTTCTGTTTAACGTTTCACTTTGCCTTTCTTTTGCACTTACCAATTGGAAACTTTCCTGATAAATGACTGAGAGCCAAGCAGTTTATATAACCCGAAGATTATTGAATTTCAGCTTTGTGAGAATGAGGAAACATGCTTGTGTTATAGGCCAGGCCTTAAAAGGATGCTTAATTATTTAGGGATAAACCAAAATAATTCTATGCTGGAAAAACCTGTTTGCTTTGGTGCTTTAAGTTCTTTGTAAAATGATTACTTATCTGGAAGTTCTCTTGGTAATACTTAGACATAAAATTCAGCGAAGCTAAGATTAAAAAAAATAACTCAGGGACATTTCATTGTTTTATTTGTTCAAATAGGCCTGTCGTCACTTATTATAATGAAGTTATGTACCATTTGCAAATGTAAGAGTACCTTTGGATTCTTCAGCTACCTTAATTAATATTTGTTAGTCACTGGACCTGTTTTATTCAAAGCTTATTTTAATATTTGCTCTTTCTTTTTACAGCAATTTTCCAGATTATTCAAAGTATCAGGATGGGCATGTGAAGTGACTGACCTTAAGATGTTTCCATTCTCCTGTGAATTTTAACTTGAACTCATTCCTGATGTTTGATACCCTGGTTGAAAACAATTCAGTAAAGCATCCTGCCTCAGAATGACTTTCCTATCATGCTTCATGTATCATTCCAAGGTTTCTTCATGAGTCATTCCAAGTTTTCTAGTCCATACCACAGTGCCTTGCAAAAAACACCACATGAATAAAGCAATAAAATTTGATTGTTAAGATACAGTAGTGGACCCTACTTATTCAGTCAATTAAGAGTAAGTTTTTTTATGTGGTTATTAAAACACTATGAACAATTAGTCTAAGTCTGCATAGACAGGGTCTAGATTTTGTTAACCCTAATGTATAAATGCAGTTAGCTTAAATTACAATTTGAAGTCTTGTGGTTTTTATATAGCTAGGCACTTTATTACTCTTGAACTGAAAGCACACTCCCTTATAGGGTCATGTAACTGTCCTGTAATAAGGTGCTTATAAATCGAACAACTACACAGCCTAGTTTTGCCACAACCTTTAGCATCTAAAACTTTTTAAAAACTTCTAAATGTCTAATATAAAGGGAGATGCTTGTAGCCACAACATCTATTTTACCAATATTGTTTCCATTACACTACCTTGGATTTTGCATGAGTGAGTATAGTAACCCAAGATGCCATAGAAAAAACTTGATCATTTTCTGACCTAATCAGTTACTGTGGTTTCATTAAAAGCTGCCGTGGTGGAGTGAAGTCAATCAGGGAAGGTTTGTTTATGTTACATTTATTATGTTACATTGATTTAACCAGAATTATTTTAATGTATCAAAGGGGTTTACTATGCCAAACAAAATTCTAGGGAAAACTACTACTAAACATGGATGCCTCATTAGAACATGTTGTTGAGTCCAATGTGCCATAAGATATTTTATTTTAGCATGTTAAATAGCACTTTTAATAGCAAAAAAAAGGCACATCAACTACAAAGTTATCCTTAGTTTGGAAATGCTTTTCTAGATTAATGATTGAAATGCCGTTAGGGTCCTAGACACATCAGCCTAAAGTGGCATCTGGAATTGAATGGATTTACTGATAATGATCAGTCTTTAGTCTTCCCTTTGTTATATGATTTTATAGGTTATGATTGATCAGATTTACGTTTTACTAATGGTAAGGGTGAGGGTGATAGGACAGGTTTTGGGTTTTCTAGTACTGTTGAAAACTGCAAGTACTGGCTGTTTGTATACTTAGCCATAACTTGGTGAATAAAAACCTGAGCAGTGTCTATGTATTAATGCGTTGGAAAGAAAGCTGCTTGTGTTTGCTTTGTTAATTGCCTCAGGATATTTCTTTTAAAATAAGCTGTTTTAAGAGGAACAGAAGGGAAATCTGCTACCTAGTCTATACACAGTGTGAACCTCATAGAGGGCTTCTGATACCCTCAAACGTGGAGAGCAGTAAGGGAGCGGAGTGGTTAAGGACTTTCAGGAACTTAACTATTCTGGAATAAGAAATTAATCAACTGACCTTGGGCCAGCAGGTTTTTAACTAAATTGTTACTTGCCTTTCTCACCCAGTTATCAATTTCTGTACTTGTTTCCCTTTTTGAAACAAGTATCTTGGTTAACTAATTCTGTTTTATGGTTGCGCTAAATTCATAGCAGGTGCCTTATTCTTTGCTTTGAGTCAAACCATTCCATATCAGAATTTTCCTTGGTTTACTATACATAATTGGCTTTAAGTTGTTTTTGTTTTTTAATGTACAATGTTCTGATAAATTTGACTGTTAAATTGCTATAGCTGGCAATCATTTTACATATGTAAAATTGCGTTCCCTTTGTATTTCATGTGTAATTTACCAATTAAGTGCATTTTATATTTAGGTCGGATTATGCATGTTTGGGTAAACGAAAGCTGTGTCTTATTTGATTTATTCTTTAAAAATAAAGTTCCCTGAATATTTGATGCTTTTCTTCTAAAAGCAGATGCTTTTACAGTTATCTGAGTGTACCTTTTGTAGTTAGTAGAAAATGATTTTAAAGAATGTTTAGTATTGTACTTAAATGGTATGCAGAGGCACAGATGTAAGATTTATAACTGGAAATAGGTAGTAAGAAAAATATATAGAAAGCACAATGATTTGAATATTTTTCCACTTAGGATTTCCTAATCTCCTTGTCATCCAATTCAAGCTCAAGATAAAGCACAATTCTTTGATCTCCCTTTGCCAGTTGAATTTTATAGATCATCTAATGTTGAGCACAGCATTACTCAGTTACTCTTTGTGGTTTAGCTCTAACATTTCAACAAGTTGTCAATTATTGTATCTGTTTATCTGTTGGGTTGTATATAATATTGCTCAAAATAATAAGTGGACTTCCAAAAATAAGATTTCCATTGTAACAGGATGCATTGTAATGGGCTTTGACTTACATTAAAGAAATGTGGATAGTCAACTGCAGGGCCATGACTCTTCTCACTGAAGTTACTGGAGTCTGTTGGTACAAAGGACGACCATGTAGAGCTGGATTATGTTGCTGGGCTCAATCGCAGGTTCACCGACAAAACTTTACTGTGCTTTATTATCTGTAAAACTTAGAACACCAGATTCTCCGTTTCGAAATTGTTTTTAAGTTTGATTTGCCTTTACCTGGCTTTTTAGTTTTTAAATTTATTTTTTAGATGCAAACCCTAACTTCAAGAGGTAGGAGTTGGTTGGCTGCAACAGCAAACTCTGTGGCACTCCCTCAGAGAAGCATTTCCTGTCTAAACTTAGTACCACGCTAGCTACTCGTACTACTTTATTTTCAAATTGAATTAGGACACATGTCCTTATTTAGAAAGAGGATTAATGAGCAATAAAAGGCTACAAATTAAGGGAAAAAATTAACTGCCTAGGCTTAGGTAATTCAAAGTAAATTAAAATGTATCACAGAAACATAAAGATAGAAGGGACATGGAAAATTTAATCCAACTGCTTCAATTCACAGATTAACAAAAACATGCATTTTAGTCAATGAATAACTTACATGCCAGGTATGGAACTGTGAATACATAGTCCTGACACTGAAATATCTTTCAGAGCAGTAGAGAAGGAACAGACATAAAACGAAAGCATAACCACAATCGTAGTAAGTATTTCAAAGGACAAGTAAAACCAGATAAAGTTTTTTGTTTTTTTTCATCACAGAGCTAATTGGGGGAGAGCAGAAACGAACCAAAGTTTCTTATACCCTATGGTAATAGGAATGATTGCAAAACTTGCACTTAGAACACTTCTGTTTTCACGAGCTCTTTGCTTCTGCTTTCACAGAAGTTCTTTAATTTTTTTAAAATTGCCAATTCAAAGAAGGAAAAAGGAATCCGTCCTTTTATGGGTGCATTAAAAAAAAAAATTAGTGACAAATTTACTTTTGGTGCTCCCTCTACAGCACAAAAATGCAAGGGTCAGTAATGTTACCACTGTGATACATTCAAGGTTACATTTTTAAAAATTATTTTGCTAGAGTTTTGTTGAATGAGTTTTCATCTGGGCCGGGCGCGGTGGCTCAGTCCTGTAATCCCAGCGCTTTGGGAAGCCGAGGCAGATGGATCACCTGAAGTCAGGAGTTCGAGACCAGCCTGGCCAACATGGCGAAACCCCATCTCTACTAAAAATACAAAATTAGCCGACTGTGATGGCACATGCCTGTGATCCCAGCTACTTGGGAGGCTGAGGCAGGAGAATCACTTGAGCCTGGGAGGCGGAGGTTGCAGTGAGCCAAGATCGCACCATTGCTCTCCAGCCTGGGCAACGAGCAGAAACTCCGTCTAAAAAATAAAAAATAAAACATTTTTCATCTGTGATGTCGAAAAGTCTAAAATTATTTTGTCTTTAATTTTTTAAAAAATAGAGGTGGGGTCTCTCTATGTTGCCCAGGCTGCTGTTAAACTCCTGGGCTCAAGTGATCCTCCTGTCTCAGCCTCCCAAAGTGCTGAGAAGACTGGCAAGAGGCACCGCACCTTGGCCAAAATAAAAATTTTTAATAGGCAGTCCAGTAGTCCGAAAAATGAAGCTATGTGCTCTCCAGAGATACTTTTTGTATCAAAGGGTTTAATGAATATTTTCCAGTGTGCATATTTCTATTTTGCAATGCAGATAGAACAAATCTGTGTACTTATTAAAACTGATTACAGTATCATTACATGGACTAATAACAAATTTTTATTTTCTAACACAGTGTGTTGTGGAGAAAGCCTGCCAAACAGGAGAATGAGAATAATTTATTTTGAACTGAAATAACTGATTCAGGAGCTTTAGAAATGATCTTGATTGGCCCTTTTATTTTACATTTGAGGACATATGGCCTAGAGATACTGTCCTTCCTAACACCAATAAAGCAATGACAGAGCAAGGATTAGAAAACTGGGTTTGTAATGATGAAATTGGCACTTAGTATGTTGAATGCCAAGGAATTATGCTTTAAGCATGTCTCCTCTTTTTTTTTTTTTAGCAATTTAAAACACTTTTATATTAAGAATGTAATGTCTCATTTTACCTTTGAAGATTATATATTAATCTAACGAAACTCTGAGTTCTCCATGGTGATAAAATCTGAAGATTTGTTAACCTCAGATGGCTTCCCACTGCCATTGGGAAGAAATAACTCTTTTTGCCTTGGTTTTCAGGAGGCTTCACAACCTACGTTTCAGCCTTGTCCTCCACAGCTTCCCTCCATAGAACTGTTCTAGCCCTGATTTTGCAGATAACCTTGTACTTTAGGTGGTTTTGCCCACTTTTCCTGCATTAAAATACTACCTACCCTTTCCAGCTTTAATTTCACCTCTCCTGTAAAACTTTCTCTTGCCATGGGATTCAGGATGACTCTCTTTGGGACGTACAGCTCTGGACCAGTTAGCATTTATTATGTTTACGTGTTTATTATGTGTGTTTCTTAGTTTCTCAGACATGGAATACTCAAGGACAAAGGCCATATCTTTATTTCTTCATCTACTGCCATCACTCCCTTGGCTAGTACAGAGCTTTACACATATAGTGGGAGTTCAACATATTAGTTGAGTGATAGAGTGAAAAAGATGGATGAATGCCTTATATCAGGATAATCTTTAAGAAGCAGGTCTTTTTGTAAAATCCTCTAACCCTGGTATAACAGTCATCCCAACTACTTCCAAGCCTGGTCACTTCTGGTTAATGACTAGGCTCAACACCAGAATTCAGTTTCTTTACCCTTTAAACAAACTCCTCCAGGATAGGCTTGATATTTGGAAGTACTTAAACAGTCATATTTGAGAACGGTTCATAATGTGTCATTGAGAAAACAAAAAAGCACTTTATCAAAGAAAGTTGACACATTACCACACTGGTCAGTCCGGTTAGAAGGAAAGGGTCAAACAGCCATGCTTGCTGTTAGAGCAGGTGCTTGTGGGCTGTCAGCTGCCCTCTGTCCCAGCCCCATCGTAGGGTATAGGATGGTACAAGGACACCACACCAGTGCACCCTTCTCTGTGCCAGACCCATGCAAACCAGGCGAGTATACTCCAAACCAAATCCAGCCCCTGAGTAGAGACAGCTTGTTCTCCTCACAAAGGAATTCCCCACAGTAAGTCCACACCATTTTGACTATCATGTAGGATGTGGTGTGTTTGCCAAACCAAGTCTCGCATTGGGCAAAGTCATCCATGGAGCCACACAAAGCACCCTAGTCACAGCACATTTAGCTTCTGGCACCCATGAGACCAGGGTAAACCACCAAGACGCTGCGACTTTGTTTTCTGTTTGACATGTGCAGCACCAATAAACGCACAACTGCAGATCCCAAAGCACAAATGCATCTGGGATTGAGATAGATTGTAATTGCAGATAAAGCCTAAATCATAAAGTCGATTTTACAGTGGGAGTGTCCAAGCATGTTTCTGCCTAGCTCCAGCCCTAGTTACTAGTGCACAATCTGCCTGTCAATTACTCGTGGATGAAGTGGAGAAGAAAGGTACCACAGACAGTGAACAACACCCGGAAAGTCATTTGTTCTTGCTTGAGAATAGTATAAAGATGTTTTTCAAGGCCAGATTCCTTTCTTTTTGTAAACATCCCAATAAAATTCATCTATGTTGCCAAACATACACAGGGAAAGCTGACCCAGCAGAGTTTAATACTCAGCCTGGTTTTGTCCAGCCGCGGTGGCTCAAGCCTATACTCCCAGCACTTGGGGAGGCCAAGGCAGGCGGGTTGCTTGAGCTCAGGAGTTCAAGACTAGCCTGGGCAATATGGTGAAATCCTGTCTCTACAAAAAATACAAAAATTAGCTGGGCTTGGTAGCATGTGCCTGTGGTCCCAGCTACTCAGGAGGCTGAGATGGGAGGATTGCTTGAGCCCTGGAGGCAGAGATTGCAATGAACTGAGATCACACCACTACACTCCAGCCTGGGCAATGGAGCCAGAACCTGTCAAAAACAAAACAACAACAACAACAACAAAACTCAAACAAAAACAAAAACTCAGCCTGATCTAATCTATTACTCAGAGTGTAGTTTGGGGACCAGCAGTAACCTGGAAGCCTGATAGAAATGCAGTGTCTCCGACACCCCACCAAAGGCCCACTGAATCAGAATCTGCATTTTCAAAGGATTCTCAGGTGATCTATCTGCAAACAAAACTTTGAGAAGTATTGAAAAGGGCCCTGAGTTCTGGTTCCAGCTCTGGCACTAACTAGTTCCATAGTCTTGCATCCCAAAACCTCCTTGAGCTTCATTCATTTCACTTGAGGAAAACAAAACACCCACCTGCCTCATACAGTGAAGTCCAATGATGGTAAAATCACTTTGAAAAATTAGAAATACTCTATGCAAATAAGATACCACTGACTTTGTGAGCTGCAAAACCAATAGAGCTTTGAGAGGTTGAAGGACCTTCCTCACTGAAAACAAAAAGAAATCATAGCCTTCATATTGATATTTGGCTTGGCTGAAAGTCACCTACCATCCTAGGATCACTAGCTAGTTTTAGATCTCAAATTATACTTTTACCTTTCCAAAGTTTTGCCTTCCAAATGGCTTCTCAAAATTTATACGACTGTGCATCATATTTTGCTATTTAGCTTCCGCTAAAAAACGTTTTGCACGTAGCAGGTTGAGAACATATTGGTCTCAAAGATTACTCTTCCACACTAGTTAGCTCTGCTTCAGATGCTCCCATGGCACCTCTTTTATTACCTTACATCAAAATTGCCATAACTAGGAAGTGTGGTGATTGTACCTACAGGTAATGCCACCCTGGACATGAAAAAGGCACTTGGCAAATATATAGGCTCTTAAAACTTGTCCTTGAAAAGTTGAATTCCCATTAAAAGAAAACAGAAAAATGTTTAGAGAAAATATATGGAATTTGGACTGGATGTGGTGGCTTATGCTTTTGATCCCAGCACTTTGGGAGCTGAGGTGGGAGGATTGCTCAAGCCCAGGAGTTTGAGACCAGTCTGGGCAATGTAGTGAGACCCCATCTCTATAAAAAATAAAAAACGTAGCCAAATGTGGTGGCTCATGCTTGTAGTCCCAGCTACTTGGGAGGCTGAAGTGGAAGGATCGCTTGGGAGGTCAAGGCTGCAGTGAGCTGAGATCACACAATTGCACTCCAGCCTGGGTCACAAAGTGAGACTCTGTCTCAAAATAAACAAACAATATGGAATTTGATTTTATACCTTCCTCATTTTCAAATAAACTTAGATTTATAGAAAGGTTGCAAAGATAGCATAGAGAGTTCCTGTATATCCTTTACTCCACTTCCACTAACATTAACATCTTATATCCATGGTACGTTTTTCAAAACCAAGAAACTAACAGTACAGGAATACTTAAACTAACTTAGGACTATATTTGGATTTCACCAATATTCCACTAATGTCCCTTTTCTGTTTCTGGATCTCGTGAAAGTTACCACACCTCAATGTAGCCTTCAGTCTTTTTGTTTGTTTGTTTGTTTTTTTGTTTCATTTTTTTTGAGAGTGTCTCTTTCTGTCACCCAGGCTGGAGTACAGTGGTGCGATCATTGCTCACTGCAGCCTAGAACTCCTGGCCTCAAGTGATCCTCCTGCCTCAGTGTCCCAAAGTGCTGGGATTATAGGCATGAGCCACTGCACCTGGTCCTCTTTTTTGTTTGTTTGTTTTTTAGTAATGAGGAAATTGTGCCTCATATCAGATACCAGATAAAAATTCAGTACACTAGATTTTTTAATATTTTAATTATAAAAAGTTCAAATATACATAAAATAACATGACATGTCTACATGTCATTATCAATATACCACAGTTGTTAAAATTTTGCCATATTTGCTTCAAATCTCTTTTTAAAAATATAAACAAAATGCTACAGTTAGGATGAAAATACCCCTTATTTGCCCCCTAAAGTCAATGTAGGCTATTTACATATTTTTCTTGTACTTTTAGAATACTTGTATAAATTTATAAATGAAACATACCCTTGTATACTTTTAAGATTTTAATAAGTGGTGTCAAACTGTACATTGTCATATGAAACTTTACACTCAATGTCATTTTGAGGTTTCTTCAGTGGATCTGTTTCATTCATTTGAATTGCTTTATAGAATTTATAAATAAGCCACATTTGTTTATCTAACTTCCTTATGAGGGATACTGAAGTTGCTTCCACTTGTTCCCACTTGTTTGAAATCTGGGTTGTAATGAATATGGGTGTTTATATTAATATATTTTCTCCTTGTTTAGCTGTACACAGAATTTCTCTAGTCTAGAATTTGGAACGTCTGGGCATGCAGTATGTACATCTTCAAATGTATGAGGTATGGTGAAATTGCTATCCAAAAGAGGGTATACAAAACATTGTTTCCGCTAGCAATGTGCAAGAGTTCCTCTATCCTCAAGTGCTCACTAAAATTTCGTTTTATCAGATACTAACTTTTGCCCATCTAATAAGAAGGTAAAGTTGCCTCCCTGTTTTAATATGCATTCTCTGATTACTAGTAAGGTTGAGTGACTTTTTAAGTGCTGGCTCTGAAGCCTGGATTTGTATCTGTTTTCTGTCACTTTGTATCTATATGACCTTAGGCAATCTAAGCCTCAGTTTTCTCAACTATAAAATAAAGATTAAATGAGCTTATATATGTGAAACACATAGAAATGAGACTGGTGTAACAAGATGCCCTGGATTCATCTGAGATATTTCCTTCTCTAAACTTGGAATCAGCCTTTATCTTTTTATCAGGTTCTTTTTATCAGGATATGGTATTTAGAGATTGCAACCTGGACTCTAGGGGAGCTCATTACAGCTGTGTTGTCACTGCTTCTAAGACTTTTAGTGAACATAGCTTATAAAATATGTATTTTTAAGAGGAAACTTATACTGTTATTTATACTGGTATAATTTATACTGATATTTCCAATTCAAATGTAAGACTATAGTTTTCACTTATGTCTTTAATTTTATGTTTGTATCCCTTAAAAAAATTTTGTTTAAGAGACAGAGTCTTGCTTTGTCACTCAGGCAGGTTTAGTGGAGTAGCTCATTGAAGCCTCAAACTACTGGGCTCAAGTGATCCTTCCACATAAGCCTCCTGAACAGCTAGGACTACAGGTACTCACCACCATGGCTGGCTAATTGTTTGTATTGTGTTGTAGAGACAAGGTCTCACTATGTTGACCAGGCTGGTCTCAAACTCCTGGGCTCAAGTGATCTTCCCACCTTGGCCTCCCAAAGTGCTGAGATTACAGAGAACCACTTTGCCCAGCTTTCCTTCATGTCTTTCAACAATGTTTTGCAGTTTTCAGAATATAAATTTTGTTCTTGTTAAATTTATTTCTAAGTACATTTTTCTTTTTGATTCCATTGTAAGTGGAATTTTTCCCTTAATTTTATTTTCTTTTTGCTCACTGCTACTGTGTAGACGTTCAGTTGTTTTCGTATATTGATCTTGTACCCTGCAACCTTGTAGAGCTCATTTACTAGTGCTAATAGTTGTTTAGTGAATTCCTTACGATTTTCCACACACAAGATTATGTGATCTGCAAATAGAGAGTTTTACTTCTTTCCTTTCCGGTCTGAATGCCTTTTCATTTACTTGTCTAATTACCCTGGTTAGAATTAACCTCCAGTATGATATTGAATAGAAGTGGCAACAGTGGGCTGGGCACGGTAGCTCATGTCTGTAATCCCAGCACTTTGGGAAGTTGAGGTGGGTGGATCACCTGAGGTCATGAGTTCGAGGCCAGCCTGGCCAACATGGTGAACCCCGTCTCCACTAAACATACAAAAATTAGCCGGGCGTGGTGGTGCACACCTGTAATCCCAGCTATTTGGGAGGCTGCGATGGGAGAATTGCTTGTACCTAGGAGGCAGAGGTTGCAGTGACCCAAGATTGAGCCATTGCACTCCAGCCTGGGAGGAAAAAAAAAAAAACAAAACAGCAACAGTGGACATCTTTGTTTTGTTCTGGATCTTAAGAAAACATTCAGTCATTTACCGTTAATTATGATGTTAGTTGTGGGTTTTTTGTAGATGTCTTTTTCTTTTTCTTTTTTTTTTTTTTTAGATGGAGTCTCACTCTTTTGCCCAGGCTGGAGTGCAGTGGCATGATCTCGGCTCACTGCAACCTCTGCCTCCCAGGTTCAAGCAATTCTTCTCCCTCAACCTCCTGAGTAGCTGGGATTACAGGCGCCCGCTACCATGCCAAGCTAATTTTTGTATTTTTAGTAGAGATGGGGTTTCACCATGTTGGTCAGGCTGGTCTCGAACCCCTGACCTCGTGATCCACCCACCTCGGCCTCCCAAAGTGCTGGGATTACAGGCATGAGCCACCGTGCCTGGCCAGATGTGCTTTTTCAGATAGAGGTTTTGGTTTGCTAGTATCTCTGTAGAATTTTTACATTTATGTTCATAAGAGATCTTGGTGTAGTTTTCATTTCTTGTTGTGTAGGTTTTGTTATCAGGGTAATACTGGCCTCGTAGATTAAATCAGGAGTTATTCTCTTCTGTTTCCTGGAAGAGTTTGTGAAGAATTGGCATTAATTCTTTAAACGTTTTGTAGAATTCACCAATAAAGCCATCTGGGCCTAGGCTTTTCTTTGTGGATATTGTTTTGTTACAAATTCAATTTCTTTTCTTCCCCCCTTTAGACAGGGTCTTCCTCTGTCACCTAGGCTGGAGTGCAGTGGCACGATCATGACTCACTGCAGCCTTGACCTCCTAGGCTCAAGCAATCCTCCTGTCTCAGCCTCCCGAGTACCTGGGACTACAAGTGTATGTCACCATGCCCAGCTAATTATGTATTTTTTGTTTTGTAGAGATGGGTCCTCGCTGTGTTGCCTGGACTGGTCTCAAACTCTTGGGCTCAAGTGATCCTCCCACCTCAGACTCCCAAAGTGCTGGGGTTACAGGTGTGAACCACTGTGCCCACCACAAATCCAATTTCTTTACTTGTTAGAGGTCTGTTCAGATTTTTTGTTTCTTCTTGATTCAGTGTTAGTAGTTTATGTCTTTTTAGAAATTTGTTCGTTTTGTCTGTTATCTGGTTGGTGTACAGTTGTTCACAATATTCCTTTATAATCATTATTATTTTGTAACACTAATAGTAACATTTCCTCTTTCATTTGAGCCTTCTCTCTTTTTCTTGGTCAATCTAGCTAAAGGTTTGTCAACTTTGTTGTTCTTTTAAAAGAACCAACTTTCAGGTTTATTAATTCTCTCTATTGTTTTTCTGTACTCAATTTCTTTAATTTCTGTTCTATAGCCCTTGGTATTCTAGGCTTGCCTGTGCTGGCATGGAACCTTTGCTGTATGAATGGGCTGGAGTGAGGGGGATTGGACCCAGTATTCTCAGTAGATTCTGTATCCCATGAGTGGGGGCTGGGTAAAAGAACGGGGCTCCCACCTTTCAGCTACACTACCCAGAACTTAGCATTTGCAACAGGTAGATGGGGAAGGAGGAGAAATGGAGACATGCTGCCCTGATGGGAAGATACTGCAGCCCTCTAGTTGGGAGGTGAGGGCAGAGGGAGCCCTGTGTTCTTGGCTGTGTCTACCTGGAGTAGGGTTCCCATCATTCCGAATATGGAATGGTAAGGAAATTGGTCATGACTCAAATGCCATAGACTCTTATTATTCCTAACTAGTTTTAGTAGGTTAGGTTTTCTTTTCTTTTCTTTTCTTTTCTTTTTTGAGATGGAGTCTCACTGAGTCACCCAGGCTGGAGTGCAGTGGCATGATCTTGGTTCACTGCAACCTCCTCCTCCCGGGTTCAAGTGATTCTCCTGCCTCAGTCTCCCGAGTAGCTGGGACTACAGGAATGCATCACAACACCCAGCTAATTTTTGTATTTTTTAGTAGAAACAGGTTTCCACCATGTTAGCTAGACTGATCTTGAACATCTGACCTCTCAGGTGATCTGCCTGCCTCGGCCTCCCAAAGGGCTGGGATTACAGGCATGAGCCACCATGCCCGACCAGTTTTAGTAGGTTTTCTTGAATAAATGTTTCTTCATTTGCTATATGGCCTTAAGACAATTTCTAAAGAACTTAAATTTTGTTTTTTAATGATCTTCACCAGTTTCGTTGTGGAATGGATCCATAGAGGTCCTCCGGTTGCCATGCCAGAAAGATAATCTCAGTGGTTGCTTTTACATTTTTAATTCAATTTAATAACTATATATTATATTTACTTTGTTTTAATATCAAATCTGTTAAGCCAGATATATTCAGAGAAATCTAGTTCTTATTTCTTGTATTCTTTCTTTGATACAGGGTCTTACTCTGTTGCCCAGGGTGGAGTGCAGTGGTGTGATCACAGCTCACTGCAGGCAGCTTCTACCTCTTGGGTTCAGGTGATTCTCCCAGCTCAGTCTCTTGGGTAGCTGGGATTATAGATGTGTGCCACCATGTCTGGCTAATTTTTTGTAATTGTGTGTGTGTGTATGTGTGTGTGTGTGTTGAGATGGGGGGAGTTCACCATATTGCCAGGCTGGTCTTGAACGCCTGGGCTCAAGCAACCTGTCCACCTCAGCCTCCCAAATTGCTGGGATTACAGGTGTGAACTACCGTGCCTGCCTTCTGTTCCTATTTTTGTTCTTTCTACTTTCTTGTCTCTTCCTATTGATAAGGCTACAATATTTTGTGAGATTAATATAGCATAACATTCACCCTTTTAAAGTGTACATTTCAGTGGTTTTTAGTATATTTTACAAAGCTATGCAACCATCATTACTACCAAATTTCAGAATACTTCATTTCCCCAGAAATAAACTTTGTATCTGTCACTCCCTTCCCCATACCTATGATGTTCATTGCCTCTCCCCTTTCCTCTAACCTCTAGCAACCAGAGTCTACTTTCTCTCTAGATTTGCCTACTCTGGACTTTTCATAGAAATGGAATAGTACAGTATGCGACCTTTTGTGATTGACTTCTTTTACTTAACATAATGTTTTCAAGGCTCATTCATTTTAGAGCATGAAACAGTACTTCATTCTTTTTGATTTGTTTCCCCATTCATCAGTTGATGGACATGTGGATTGTTTCCATTTGGGGGCTCTTATGAATAATGTTGCCATGAACATTCACGTACAAGTTTTTGTGTTCGACATATGTGATTTCTTTTTCCTCTTGGGTATATACCTAGGAGAGCAATTCTTGGGTTTTAGATAACCTTTTTTAAAAAGGCTTTCTTTTATGCTTTTATTAAGAGATAGATAATAGAGATAGGGATATATAAATATTCACTTTCTTAGATAAATGGTAGGATTGCACAGATGCCCTTTTCTTTATCTTACTTTTTCCACTTAAAATATATCCTGGAAACCAAAAGCAAAAAATATATATCCTGGGCATCAGCCCATGTAAATGTATGGAGATATTCCTCACTTCTTTTTATAGCTCCATGATCAGGATGTGCCATGATTTATTTAACCAGTCACTATTCATAGACATTAGTTTTACTGTCTCTTGCCATTACAAATAGAACTGGAATAAATTACCTTATGTATTATATCTTTTCATATTTGTGCAAGTGTGTTTTAAGGATAAATTCTTGGAGTAAGATTTCTGAGCCAAAGGATAAATGCAGTTCGGTATTATCAAATTCCCTTCCATTGAGGTTTTTCTGTTCTATGTTCCTATCAGCAATGTATCAGAGTGATGGTTTCCCTATATGGTTCCTTTTTAAAATGTACTATATATTATTAAAAATAATAGGCCGGGCGCGGTGGCCCACACCTGTACTCCCAACACTTTAGGAGGCCGAGACGGGCAGATCATGAGATCAGGAGATCGAGACTATCCTGGCCAACATGGTGAAACCCGTCTCTACTAAAAATACAAAAATTAGCCGGATGTGTTGGCACGCGCCTGTAATCCCCAGCTACTTGGGAGGCTGAGGCAGGAGAATCGCCTGAACCTGGGAGGCAGAGATTGCAGTGAGCTGAGATCGCGCCACTGCACTCCAGCCTGGTGACACAGCGAGACTCCATCTCAAAATAATAATAATTATTATTATTTTAAAAGTGTATTCTCTAGTTTTTGGTGCCAGTTCTATGTTTGTTCCTTTCTTCAAGTTGTTAATTATGTTGTTTATGTCTAGATTCTTACCAGTTTTTCACTTTTTGATACAGGTTTATGGACTTGTAAATTTCTTCCAATATTTCTGCAAATTTTTTAAAAATATTTTGAGGCTCTGTTAGGTATATTCAAATTTAGAGATATCTTTCTGATAGACTATTTCTTTTTCATTATGTAACATCCATCCAAGTCTCTAATAGTGCTTTTTCACTTACAGTCTATTATATTTGATATTACGGTTACATATAATCTTTAGTATATAGATATACACACACACACTAGTATATGTATACACACATATATACATATATATATATACTCAAATACATAGTCAGCCTTCCATATCTGTGTGCATCTGTGAATTCAACCCTCCAAAGACTGAAAATATTCAGAACAAAATTCCATAAAGTTTCAAAAGGCAAAACTTGAACTTGCCATGCCTAGTACTGTGTTGAATTTACACGAATGAAATGATATGTAGGCATTGTCTTAGATGTTATAAGTTGTCTAAAGATGATTTAAAGTATGTGAGAGAATGCGAGTAGGTTATATTCAAATATTTTGCCATTTTATATAAGGGACTTTAGCATCCACAGATTTTTGTATTTGCCAGGGTCCTGGAACCAATCTATGGATACCTAGGGCAACTGTATACATTCAAACATACTGAACAATACATATTCAAATATATATTTATATATTCAAATAATATGTGTAATAAATGTATGTATTTACTTTTCTTTTGGATGCAGTTTGCACAGTTTTTTTCTACTCATTTATGTTCAATACCTCTATGTCCTTGTGTTTTAAGTATCTACTATAAATATGTGGATTATAATTATGTTTTTATGTAGTTTAAAAATACTGTTTAATTCATCTACATATATTAAAATTAGTAATGTTTTGGGCTTACTTTTACTATCATATTTATTGCCTTTGTGTTTACTGTATGTTTTAGTTTTTATTATTTTGCTTACTTTTAAGTTACTTCTGTTGGATTGATTGGGATTTGGGATTTCCCACATGGCATATTCTTTTTTCTTTCTTTCTTTCTTTCTTTCTTTCTTTCTTTCTTTCTTTCTTTCTTCTTTCTTTCTTTCTCTCTCTCTGTTTCTTTCTTTCTTTCTTTCTTCCTTTCTCTCTCCCTTCCTTCCTTCCTTCCTTCTTTCCTTCCTTCCTTCCTTCCTTCCTTCCTTCCTTTCTCTTTCTTTCTTTCTTTCTTTTCTTCCTTTCTTCCTTTCTTCCTTCCTTCCTTTCTTCCTTCCTTCCTTCCTTCCTTCCCTTCCTTCCTTCCTTCCTTCCTTCCTTCCTTCCTTCCTTCCTTCCTTCTTTCTTTCTTTCTTTCTTTCTTTCTTTCTTTCTTTCTTTCTTTC